>NW_010356724.1:105900-125891 GCF_000414095.1 Morus notabilis | reverse complement strand
GAAAATAAGCAACTTAAATCAAGCATAAACATACCACATCAAGCTAACCTCAAAACTCACAAACCAACATAAAACTCACACACCCTTATTACAACTCATCTCCTCAAGAACCTCAAATTTACATCCACAAATCCAAGCTTAAAGTTGGCTAGAAATTAATGGAGAAGAGTTTGAGAGCTTACCCTTGAAGAACTATCTCTCTCCCTTGAAAACTTTGAACTCCTCTAAGATTTGTTATTGGCTTGGGACTAGAAAGTATAAGGAAATTTAAGAGGAATATTTCTACATTTCAAACTTTACTAAAACATAACATAAAAAAAAGATTTAGAGTTATACCCTTTGAAAAAAATGCTTGTCTAGACTCCTCCTAGACCCTTTGGTCTCCTTCTTCTTCTTCTATGGTTTGTAGTGGCTCAAGATTGGGAGAGTAGGAGAAAATATTTGAGAAAGAGTGGGGGAGTATGGTATGGCCGGATTTTGAGGGGGAGAGAAAAGCTAGGGAAAAAAATGAGGCTTATCCTATGGTGGTTCCTTTTATAGGCACTTGGAAATTATTTTTTTAACACCACATCAACTCTCTCAATCAACTAAATTTTGGTTCAATTTCCCCCAATCTTGGCCGGTTATGGAAGGAGAAGCCAAGAAGCCAAAATTGCCATTAATTCCCCTTCAACCACTACCATCCCATTTCAAGAGGGGGGATGTAGCATTTCATGTCCAATAGTTGATTTGACTCAATCCCATCATGAAGTCCATGTAGCACACTTCACTAGCCAAATTTTTGGCCATAATCCCTTAAGTTTGGCCGGCCAAGTGAAGGAAGGAAAGAGAAAAATGAAACCTAACCCTTGTACCTTTGTCTACTTTCTAAATTTACTCATTAAACTGTCCAAAATTATACTGACAGCTATTTTCTCCTGTATGCGGGTACTGGATGCTAGTTTGTATTGTGCTTGGAAATTCTTAAAATTAAGGTTCTCAAGCTGTATCTGTACTAGCAATTCTTCCGTTTTAAAGTACGGTGAGAATTTATCGATCGAATTTACTTGATCGGAAAAATGTGAACTTAACGTGAAATCTGCTACAGAATTTAGGAATGCAGATGTTAATTCCATAAATCCTTCAATCACAAAATGTACATAGTATAATGATTTTCCAGGAAAATCCTTGACTCAAATACATGAATTACATTATTAAAATTCTGAGATTTTCTTGGTCACTACAGAATGCCTCCCTCTCATAGGACATTATTATATTCTTTTTTTCTTCTCCCTTGCGGAGCCTGAGTTACTTCCCTCTCAGAGGCTGGTACGACACTCAACTGAGATTATTCTTATAAGTTCCTCTTGACTTATTAAGGTGTATGCAGTATGACATGGCATCACGTACAAGACATAAAGCATAAACATGCATATATAACATGTGTAACTTTTTCTTTAAAATCTATTCATAGTGTAGGCGAGATTCCTACTTACCTGATTCACAGGGCTGGAATTCACTTTTCGCCAACAGCCTAGTCTCTTACTTGCTTACTTCTGAAAATGAACACCCATTGAGTGTGTGAGATTACCTATCGTTTGTTATTCTATTTTAGCAACTTATGAAGGAAAATCTAACCCTTTCCTTAAGGCATGTGTTTCTCTCATTTACTAAAGGATAACAAGGATCAATTTATTAAATCCTCAAAATCTTATTTTTTCTTAACTGCCCTTAATATCTACTTGCCTAGATTGAAAATCAATTACCCAATCTAGTAATTTATTCTCCATAATTTTCCTCATTAGCCTTGTTATGATATTAAAGCCCAATTCATCTTAGAAACTTATACACGGCATTCTAACTCTTAGGCCACTGAAATTTATACTCTAACGGAGTCTCTTAAATTAATGCGGGCGTTAGACCCACATCCAATCTTTGAAATTCTAAGGACCTATCGTATTGGGCTCGTAGATGTCTGTCGGGATGATTTGCTCGATAAACCATTAAGTTTTTTAAAAGAAAGCATTTTGCTTGAAAACTTTCTTTACGAATAATTCCATTAAAATAAGCCTTAATACCATAGTATTTCACTGAAATCACATCTCGGATTCTTTGATAACTTTTTGTTAGAAACTAACACTGTGTTAGTTTCGTTTTGTTAAAACTGTACAGTTTCTAAAATCTGCGTTTTACTGCATCTTAGAGTTAGATTTCAAAATTTTGTTCTTCGTGACAATTCTTCGTCTCGTCGAGATTTAAAATTTTTTTGTTAAAACTGTACAGTTTCTAAAATCTGCGTTTTACTGCATCTTAGAGTCAGATTTCAAAATTTTGTTCTTCGTGACAATTCTTCGTCTCGTCGAGATTTAAAATTTTTGTTTTTAGTGAAAGTTGAAATTCAGCTTCTAAAGGCCTCGTTTGGCTGAAAACAGTGGCTGCTATTTTTTTTCTGAAACTGTGTGGGACAGCCTATCCGTTTTGGCAAAATGGCTTCAAATTTGCTTAGAGTTAAAGTTGGGTTTTGTCATAGTCACAGAAAAATGTTCAAAAAATCGAGAATCAAAAGTTCAAGTTTAGAAATACTGAAAAATATCGCTCTAGGGTCCTCGTTTTCGCGTTCAAAGTAACCGAAAAATTTTTCCTCCAACCCAAAATAAGCAACTTAAATCAAACATAAGCATACCACATCAAACTAACCTCAAAACACACAAAACCAACATAAAACTCACACACCCTTATTACAACTTATCTCCTCAAGAGCCACAAATTACATCCTTGATTCCCAACTAGACTTTTGGTAGGAAAATATAGGAGAAAAGTTTAGAATTTATACCCTTGAAGAAAATCCTTAGTTAGGCTCCTCCTAGAATACTTGATCACCTCCTTCTTCCTCTAAGGTTTGTTAATGGCTTAGAACTAGAAGAGTATAAGAAAATTTGAGAAGAATATTTATACATCTCAAACTTTACTAAACATAAGAAGGAGAGGGTTTAGAGTTTATACCCTTGGAGAAATGCTTGACTAGACTCCTCCTAGAACCCTTTGATCTTCTTCTTCTTCTTCTTCTATGGTTTGCTAGTGGCTTAAGGTTAGGAGGATGGGAGAAAATTTTTTGAGAGAGTATGGGTGGAGTATGGCCGGTTTTCTTGTGGGGAAAAGGAGCGGAGAAAAAAAAATGAGGCCTAGCTTATGATGGTTCCTTTTATAGACAAGTTGGAAATCATTTTTTTAACACAAATCAACTCCATCAATCAACCAAATTTTTGGTTCAAATCCCCTAAGCATGGCCGGTTCTAGGTGGGGAAAAGAAGGAGTAAGTATGCCATGATTTTCCCTTCAACTACTACTATCACATCACACATTAACATGAAACCCTCTAGCACACTCAACTAGACAAAATTTGGCTATAATTTTCCCTATGCATGGCCGGCCAAGTGGAGAAAGAGAGAGGAAAAATATTACCTAACCCTTGTACTTTTGTCCACTCTCTTAAGTTTCTCTTTGAAACTGTTCAAAATTATACTGGCTGTAATTTTCTCATGTATATGTACTGGATGCTAGTTCGTATTGTGCTTGGAGATTCTTGAAATTAAGATTCTCAAACTGTATATGTACTGGAAATTCTTCCGTTTTAAAGTACGGTGAGAATTTATCGATCGAATTTATTTGATCGCAAAAACATGAACTTAACATGAAATCTGCTACAGAATTTAGGAATACAGATGTTAATTCCATAAATCCTTCAATCACAAAATATAACATAATATATATTTTTTTTCAGGAAAAATCCTTGACTTAGATACATAAAATGCATTATTTAAATTCTGAGATTTTCTTGGTCACTACATGGAGTATGCTTTTTTTCGCAACTCAAGTTAAGAATTTGAGTATTTTATGTTAAAAAAACATTGTGATAAAAAAATTTTAATTAAATTTTTATAAGAGAAAATATTATAACAAATAAGTTTAAGTTGTGATTTGAGTTGTTAAAAGAACACGCCTTTAAGCTTTGGGAGCAAATTATTAAAAAATAAAAAACAAGGATTATTAGTTAAGATAATAAGAAAAAAATTATCCTAATTATTTGCGCAAAAAAAAAGAAGAAAAAATATCATAATAATACTTCTAAGTTCTAAACTGTTAAATCATGTTTAAAAGGTTTAAAAAAATGCATTTTCAACCGATATTATAGAATAATTTTTTTTTTGCTAAAAAAAGTTGTTAAATCATATAAAAACATATTAAAGCTAAAAAAGATGTGAATTTAACAATACTATTTGATGAGAATACCATGGTTTAAAACAGCAATAGGAATATTTTTGTGCTAAAGAAAGGTTCCGAACAAACAACTTGGTTCATTGTACAATTAACTTGGCCCTTGCATGACCCCTTGAGATTTGAAACTGTTCTGTTATACCAAGATGTGCCATGAGAAGCCAAACATGAGTAAGCAACTCTCCCCCTCGCCTAAGTTGTTGAGCATGGTGACTCCATCCACACCGGTTGGCGGCGTACGACAAGATTTCGACCCACAAACGACACAACACCTTCCACCGTTGCTCTACTCCCATTGACTCCTCCACAGCTTTAGCCACAATGCACGCCTCAAACAGCACGGACTTGCTTCTGTCGCCTTTTACTTCCAACGGTGGCACTTCTGTGCTCACCTCCATTAACATACGACGAGCTTCTTTGTCAAAATCCTTCTTGTTCTTGACGTGGACTACTCTCTCCTTGAAAAACTCAGCAGCCTCAGCACATGTGTCTTGGAACCTTATTTGTCCAATCCCGTTTGGCAACATGAAAGGACACACCACCACAAGATACAACATGTAGTCCGATAACAACTTGCTCGCTTTGCGATGATCATCAATGCTGCGTAGGGGTAGGGCCAGTAAAATGTAAGTTTGAGGGCGGGGGCTTATACTAAATTTTTTTTTTTTTTTTTTTGTTAAAATGAATTCCGCTAAATGTAGAATTTCAGAATCTTAGGATGGGCAAACTATAAATTTCATCAGATTTCAAGTATAAGAATTAATAGAGAAAAAAATTTCAAGTGGAGTGGTCAGTTACCCTCGGTTGTACGTTGCCCCACCCCTGATGTGGCCGGTGTTGGAATGATCGTCACCGGAGTAATAACATAAATCTGTTGCAATGTGCCATAGAAGAATGCTCTGATCGAATTCCAACTCTGTAGTCCTGCCCAAAACGACATTATTTAGCAAATTTTCTGTTCTGAGCACGTGGTCGCCTCTCCTACGGCACAATTCCTTGCAGTTCTCGAAATCGCCACTAGATTTATCTTTTAGCTGCTCGAAGATCAGTTCCTTCAAATGAGTAGGGACATCTCTCACGTACATGTGCCGGTACTTCTCTAACAATTTGTCAACAAAGAAAACCTTCTGGAGATTAATACACTTGGGCGGTTTATTTTCAAGACAAATACTTATCAAGTTATACTGCGCCATCTTATTAGACCATCTTCTCTTGTTTTTATCCCGGCCTCGAACACTCACCGGAAAAATTCGATTCACCATCGAATTAACACTCTTATGCCTGCTCAATCGTAGCACTGTCCAGTCCGAAGCGAGCATTACAATTACAGCGCAAATCTCCAGCACTATTGCTCCAACCAGCAAGATATAAGAGATAACCACATCGACACGCAAATATGCTTCCTTGTTTGCGAAAAAGAACGTAATGAGCACTGAAACGGTCGAAAAAAAGCTAATGCAACGAAGAATTATACCGACTCTGGAGTTGATCAACACTGCCTTCGTGTAAAACGCGTCGTACATTAATCCGAGCTCGAATTCAATCACCTTGAAAGCGCTATCAAAGGATATCTTTCGGAAGAATGCTCGGCTTCCGGTTATGTCATGATAACTGAGGATAAGATCAGCACATAGGCGCCTAAAAACCAAGAAGAATCTATGAGCTTTTCGTACTATTTCTGCAGTCGAATCGACACTAATCGCCGTAGTGTTAGCTGTGCCGGGATGTTCCTGATCCCCTGCTCTACCGGCGTCAATGATGGTGGACTTAACATGAAAACCCTCTTCTTTTTTGGCACAATATTCCTCCATGTATCTAGCGTAATTGGGACCAGGGTCAGGACTAGGAAGCATGGACTCTCTGAAATGCTCACTGCTCGCCGACCTTAAAACCCAAGTCCTCTCTCCGAACTTGACAATCCCGGCTACAAATATCGGAATCGACAAAAGACTCATCGTACCGGAGTTCCAAGCCCTGAGGAAGACATAGAAAGCCACTCCAACTTGGACAATTAGGCCAAGGAAGTGCCGCAGCCACAGCTCGTTGTCTTCCAACGAGTAGGCAGTGATGGTGTCTGGTCCGCCTAGGTGTAGGAGAAGAAATGGGGCCCAAAAGGCCGCGATCACGTAGTTTGGGTCTGTGGCGTTGGTCTCTTTGGAACTGTCTTCTTGGTTGTTGGAGAGTACGCCGAGAGAAACCGTCGCGACAGAGTCCGCCGACAAGTATGCCAGCCATAGGAGGACTCTGATTTTATTACTGGCAGAGTGTTTTCGCCGGTTTCCGATCAGGATTAGGATGAGTTGCAGGACAAGGCTTGTTAGGACTAAAGCTCGGAGCTCGCATTCATTCCACAGCTCTCTCGCTTTTTCGGGGAAGATTTGCATTGTGTTCCTCTTCTTTGTCAAGAGCACACCAGTTATTATCAATCGAGACATTGGAATGTCCTAATCCAAGTTCCAACAAAATTAAAATCAGGCTTGTTTTTCTAGCTGTTCATTTTATATGACGGGGATTTCGTGAGCTTTGTTCTGGTTAAATAATCCCCAGAAAATGGCCAAGGTAATGCTCAAGGGAGGAAGCTTTTTCAGAGTTCATGTGATGAGAAACAAGGGAAACAGAGCGGATAAAAAGACGAGAGAAAGAAGGACAGTGCATAAGAAAAAAGGTTTCCCTTTATCTTGTGTACTTCAAGGTCTTCAATTTTTTTCCTCGTATTATTGTCAAAAGAACTAAACAAATGAAAGGGAAATAAAAAAAGTATACCTACCAACAGTTTGATGAGGTTAAAATCATATTAAATAAAAAAATATACAAAATAAATAATTTTTAATATAAATTTAATAATTAAAAAATAAAAAATTATCAGTAATTTATTTTTTACTGTAGTAAAACTCGAATCGGTGAAATAAACCGGGCTTAAGTCTCTTATGTGTAGATTCGACATCTCTCTTCAATTGATGTGTAAATAATAAGAAGGTAGGGGGAAAAAAAAGATAATCTAAAATATGTTGTCCCCTCTTTGTGTCCTAATTCTATTGACTTTTTCTCCTATTAAATTTTAGCACCTCATTTAATTGAGTATTTTAATATTTATAATATGCTTTGGTTCTTAAATTTAAAATTTATGGCTAATTAGTGTATGGGAGAAATAGGAACAGAAAATTAGGGAACTAACTTCTGTTCATGTTATTTTTATTTCTTTTTATGTCCCTCCAATAATATTGTGGCACGTCAATTAAAATGTCATGTTAATTAAAAGATTTTTATATCATGACGTGAGTGACACATAAAGAGACATAGAGAAGGGCATATGAAGCCATTCCAGAAATTAGAAACAACAAATGTAAACTCATAATAAAGGACTTTTAAAGTATTTTTCATAATTTTCCACCTATTGGTTAACTCGTCAGTTGCCTACAAAAAAATAAATATATACACTATGAAGATAGGATTCAAAAAAATATAATTTATTGGGTTTGAATCCTATCCACACAGTCTGGCTTTGGACGTACATTAGAGAATATTATATCGGAATTTCAAGTTTATATCATTATCAGTGGCGTGCCGAAACATATTTTCTTTTTTCTTTTTTTCAAACTTATAAAAAGAAGTCAACGGTCAAAACGCATTTTTCTTTACCGTGAAAGCAATAGTGTGCATGTGCACAAGTATATACAACCTCATCCCCATTCATCATTTTTGTCTCTTGCCAGAAAAAGAAAATAAAATAAAATAACAATAAAAGAACGCCATTTATAATAGTCTTTATTCGTATCATTTAGTCCGGAAGTATCTCATCATGATCGTGTCGACCGTTCACTTCAAAACCGGAAGCTATCAGGAAGCACCAATACTCTGACCATATATTTGTTCAACGTTTTCATTCTCATTTTTTTCTATTTCCTTTTTAACGTGTTTCTACGATAAATCCTTCTACCGATAATATATGTTTATTATTATTATTATTAAATTTGATTAAAATCACATTAAATAAAAAAAATTATGCAGAATGATTAAAAAAACAAAAAAAAAAAAAAGGGCTGTCAGTAGTTCATTTTTTGAGTCCTACTGTAGAAATCGTTTCTTTTTTCATTAAAAAAATCATGAGCTGATGTGATGAACGGTTTCTACGTGGAGTCTTAGCTTTAAATATTCATTCATACAAATACTACTTGACTTGAAGACCATCCATTCCATCCTTTTATGACTTATATTAGCCATAACCTAATTAAACTAAATTATAATGCAGATAAGTCAGCAAAAAACAAATTATAATACAGACAAGTAACAACTTGACAATTTATCTTCTTTGCACTGCAGCCGCCTCAAGACAGATGGCTAGGTTGTGAAAAGAATATAAGTAAATACATACATTTTGCACGTTGTATTGATTACAATGGAAAAAGTCAACATCTAAACTATTACTAAATTCGTATTTCCGGTGTAGCCGTATAGGATGGCTGCAGGGAAATAACGTAGATGCCACTTGTAATAGTATAAATATAGAAAGGGCTTATGATTAAGTGCCACACCAACCCAACTCCAACAATTGAACTCTTTTGACTACAATTTCCCCAAGAAAACCAGGAGTGAGAGACAAAAGACAGAGAGATGGGAAGAAAACCTTGTTGTTCAAAGGATGCTGGATTGAACAGAGGGGCATGGACACCGATGGAAGACAAAATTCTCGCCGAATACATCGAAATTCACGGCGAAGGGAATTGGAGAAGCCTTCCTGAAAGATCCGGTAAGCGCCCTTGGATTCATTCGATGAAAGATTCATATAGTACTTCATTGATACGATTCATAGATAAAAATTGCAATACAATATTGTGTAAGTTTTAAGTTCTCCCGAGAAAAAAATTCCTGACTTCATGGCTGATTATATTTGTATTTACATGCAGGGCTCAAGAGATGTGGGAAGAGTTGCAGGCTAAGATGGGTGAATTATCTAAGACCCGGTATTAAAAGAGGAAGGATTAGTGAAGAGGAAGATGATCTCATAATTAGGCTTCACAAGCTCCTTGGCAACAGGTATTTCGTGCTTCTTTATGTGTGTGTTGTATATATTAAAATAAAGCTTAAGAAATGATCATCATATGCGTGTGTTAATTCATGGCTAATGATCTTGAGTACTAATTGAATGATGCAGATGGTCCTTAATAGCTGGGAGGCTTCCAGGCCGAACTGACAATGAAATCAAGAATTATTGGCACACGAAACTCGGAAAAGCAATCAAGCCTAAGCAATCTGGATCAAAGCCAACCAAGAAACAGAATCTCCCTGCGCCAAAACCCCGCAGAAACAGCGATATAAAGACAAGTGTGGTTCGAACAAAGGCAGTAAGGCCTTCCAAACCAATCATTATGATCCCAAGCTCCGCAGAATCAGAAGAAGAAAAGCTTCATGACCAGTTTGATCGTAGTGGTACCAGTAGTACAGGTACCAGTGCTGGGATTGAGTCATCGCCGAGCTCATCGATTAACTCGGAGGAAAATGACCAACTGGCTGATTTTGGGATTGCCGATTTTGAGATGGACCAACATTTTCTTTCTGATTTTCTCAACACCGATTGGTCCGAGCTAACTGAAAATCACGAGGGTGACCAGAACAGCTCATTTGGTAATATTTATGGCAGAGACCAAATAATTTCCTCAACACCCTCAGAGGAGACACCTCCACATGGCTTCGATTTTGAATCAGTGGCTTCTCAAATCGATTTTGATCACTTCGATAGGTGGCTTCAAGTTTAAGTATTAATTACACCAAAGTGATGACTCAAGAGTATTTTTACTAATTTCTCTCGAACATAACAAAGAATTCCTTGTATTCTTTTGTTTTTCCTGTTTATAAATTGGGGGATCGAACTGGCCCCTTCTCAAACTCAAGTCCCGCTCCACCCTACTCGTGTCGTTTGAGCAAGTGGTCGTTGGCAAAATTCCTTGTATCTAATACTTTGTAAAAGGATTACTTTAGTTTGATCCATTGTAGAAGTTGGATAAAAAGAGTACATGGCATGAACACTATTTTCTTTTCTTCTTTTATTTTTTTGCCGAAACATCAGTACTAATTAAATCAGTTATATATGTTAATGCCTTCTGGAGTATCCATTGTTGAGCAAGACTAGATTATTGAATGGCACATTCTTACAGTAACAAAGCTGCTATATAGATTATATATATATATATATATATATATATATATATCTGCTAATAATGGAAGTGTAGACTGGCTTGGTTGAGCTGGGCTTGCGGGGGCTTAGAGGAGGGCTTACTAAGATGGCGGTGATGGAAGGAGTTGCATGGGGAAGAGAAAGAAGCTTGGCAATCTTGTTTCTCAAGTTTGATGTTTTTCTCTCCATTCAGAATTCGCATACAGAAATCTTCTTCTATTGTTGTTAGTCCAAGATTATATATATATATATATATATATATATATATCTGCTAAGCTAATTAAGTACGTCTAGGACACCAATAAAAAGTGGCCACGGAAGACTTTTATAATTGAGATAGACTCAACTTATTTGGTATCTATAGATGGGACGTGGAAGAGAAAGCTTGGACAAATTTGATGTCGTTTCAATAAATAATTAATACGACATCTAACTTCCGCATCTTACTTAAAAAAAAAAAAATAATTGCTACGATTTCTCATTTTTAGTTTAAAGCTTTTTGAAAACGACAAAAAAACGACATGTCATTCTTTTTTCTTTTTTTTTTTTTTTTTGGAATTTCTCTCCTCGAGCATTTTACGACAAGCCGTTTAGATGCAGAATTCTAGAGTTGTTATTGTAAGCATGTCGGTCTTGTAAATTTTACCGTCAATTAGAGGGAAAAATTGACGTGCATGTGGCCCACTGGTTCCATTTTCATAGTTTGCGATCGTTTATACTGGAGCTCACCAGGCATGGTTTGCACTTTGTCGTTAAAGAGCGATTCATATTGTAAGTTTAAATTTGCTGTCGTTCTGGTGACTGACATGCCGTTTTTATGTGGTCAAGCCAAAGATGAGAAAAAAAAAAACGAGTCATAATCTGCGTCGTCTTTAAGGAAAAAACACATGTCGTTAAATCTTTGAAAATCCTCTTGTCATTTATTCATAAAGTAAAAGACATACAAAATAAATCACATATTACTTAAAAAGTTTAAACGAGAGAATCATAGCGTTACTCATAAGATTAGATACAAAGAGAACAACTAATTACATCATACGCTTCAAGTTCAGTAACTCTGCAAAAAAAAAAAAAAAAAAAAAATTATTATTATTATTAACAGAAATCTATCTATTTTGTCATTCTTTTGACGCCAGCTCAACTTGCCTCAATAACTTGTCGTGGGGATTGAGATGTGACTTTCGATGAATTATGTCAATTGAACTTTCTAGAGTATATAACACGGTGTCTATTAGATTTTTTTTTCCCTAAAGAAGAGAAATTAATTTTCATATCTGAAAAATGTAAAGAAAAGAAAAGAAAAGAAAAGAAAAGAAAAATTAATTAGCTCATCTACACGATAAACATTGTCAAGAAAAGAAAACTGTACCTTTCAACTTCAAATTTATTAGTCTACCTTCAAAAAAGGGGAATTCAATGAGTCCCTTGCCTAAGGGCTCCATTGAATATTTGCGCTAGAAATAGTTGTCTTTACAACTATATATTTTAATTTACTCCCCTAAATTTCTAATTGCAATTTCATTTAACTTTTTTTAAGTTTCTATTATCCACATATTTTAAGTTTTAACTATAGTTATATTTTAAATTTTTTAAATGTTTTGATTGTAACTTAAATTTTGACTTTATATTCTGTAATACCTCAAGAAATTAAACAAGATTAATTATAATAATTAGAATGTATTAGTGTGCCTAATATGGATTTTGTTACTTAATCTTGTGATTAAAGATTAAGATTCCAAGCAATTCCAAAGAATTTTAAATTACTTTCAGTATTTATATTTCTGCATTAAAAGTTTTAACCATTTTTACATTTTACCTTATTTGGTTATTATTTCTCCATTTCTACCCTTTTTTTTCCTTTTCTTTTCTTTCATTTTCCTTTTTCTTTCCCTCTCCCTTACCCGTGAGATACTCTCCCTCTCTCTCTTTCTCGCACATTCTCACTCCCTCTCACTCTTCCTTTCTCATCTCTCTCTTTGCCCCTTTCACTCTCTCTTAATCTCTTCACACACTCTTGGAGTTAGATCAAGAGGAGATTAAGTTCTCCTTGAGTAAACAAACCAAAGAGCAAGAGATTTTGAACTTGGATTTGAGCAAAAAGGGGTTTTCAAGAAGTTGTCTCCACCAAGGTCACATTCAAGGTAAAATCTTTGAGAAACCCTCCTTTGATTTCGAATCTTCTTTGGAAAGCTGTGATTTTGCTTAGTTTTGGTGATTTGTGGTTTGAACTCGATTTTTGGTTGAAATTTTGGTTGGAATCCATGATGAAAATTTGAGGGTTTTGGTTTCTTGGACTTGGAAAAGTGTTTGAGTGTTGGTTTATGTGATTTCCTTATGAATTTTCCTTGAAAATGATCCCAAAATCCTGAGTTTTGCAGGTTTTTGAGCTAATTCGGTGAGCTTTCCTCGCCCTGCAGATCTCCACCGGTCGACCGGTCAGCACACCACCGGCCGACCGGTGGTGATGCACATCTTTGTCACCGGTAGGCCGGTTGACAAAGGAAAAGGGGGCTAAGTTGAGTAAAAATGCTATTTTGACCCAAATTTTAAAGAAAACCCAAATTAGCTTCATTTGAGAACTTTAATTAAGTAGATTGGCCTCTTTAAACCATTGTTTTGAGATCAAAATCCTTGAAATGATGATTTAAATCATAAAATGATTTATGGAACTTAGAAATTGGATTAAGGCACATTAATAGGAATCACTGTGTACGGTTGAGCTTGATTTATTTTAGGAATGAGGGTTGAATCTTAAAATCTTGTTTTATGACAATGCTAGTTGCAGAATCAGATTAGAAGCTTTGAAAGAAGCGCAGGCTAAGATACCGGAAAGCTAGTCACAGGTTTAATGTTTAAGAGGTAGGATTTCTTGTCATTTTCTTTGTTAGCCTATTTTAAGAGTTTTTTTAGCCTATATAAATGTTTTAAAGAAAGGACATGTTTGATAAAGAAAAGTGTTTTGAAACAATAGCTTGATTATTGCTATTGGAATCATAATGAACAGTTCTAAAGTTTTAATGAATGATTTCTTAATATAAGACATCTTGCGAACTGGTAAGCCTGCTTATGGCTTAGATAGGATATGCAGAGTGTATCCTCGGGGGCAGAACCTGAAACGGGCCACTATGGTGGTGTTAAGGCTTATGCATATGGTTGTGTAAGTAATTTATCATAGTTATAAATTACTTGTTGATGCCTGTAATACGGAATTTTAAGTTTATATTTCCTTTCAGAAAAAGAATGTTAGGTTCCAGCTGTTATGTTGGGACTGAACACTTCTACTTATTTATTTACTTGTATATAAAGTTTATTTCAAAATATATCCTACTGGGTCTTCTGCTCATGTTTTCCTTCTGCTTATATATATATATATATATATATATCAAACTCTGGTAACCCTAGTTGTGTTGTTCAAGAGGAGTTATGCTTTCTTTCGTTCTTGTTGTCTCAATGTAAGAATTGTAAAGTACCGGATTGTAAACCTCAAATATATCTAGACTGTGGTTGATGTCTATAAATATTTCTTTACATGTTCATGTATGTACAATAATAAATATCCTGTGGGGGAGACCCTGAATGATCCCAGAGGCTAGGTTTTAAACCTGTTTTATTAACAAGTGTGAAAGACCTCATCATTTTCTTGTAATCTAATTTCACTAAAAATGTGGGGTTTGTTTAGAAATTTCTTTAATATTTTACTTTTGGTATTGATTATTATATTTCCAAATGCTTAATTACTTTCTTAATCATGGTTAACTTCTAAACGAGCATCCATGTCACTAACCCCTGTTTCGGGGCGTGACAAGACTACTCATTTCTCAATCTTTAAATCTTCAATAAAATAAAAATCAACTGCACTACGATACACACTCATAACTTTGTAAACTTCAAACTTTAATAAGTGAATCGAACTATATTGTAGATCTACTTTTTTTTTAAATAAAGGAAGCTTGCATTTAAACGAAATCATATGAACAAACACAATATAAGGCTAATGACCCATCTAAGATAAAGACGTACACTTAAGACCTGAACACGAAAGAAAACCTCGACACATTAAGATCGAGCACACCTAGGCCTCTATTTGAAAAAACCCCTCTAATCAAGATAAACTTTCGAGTGCTGGAAGAATAAATCACTAACCCCTACATAGAAGGGGCATCAACAACACAGCTTAGAAGAAATTCTAGCTGGACCAAAAAATCCACACCATCGGTAAATAACTTAACCGAGTGAGAAACACAACTAAAGTAGGAAGGTGGGGAAACCACATTCGTCATTAAAAAACAAAGCCGAACATACTTCAATGACAAAAACTTAAAGAACGGTGACAGCATTACCTTTATTACACACCAAACATAAAACAAGTAAAAAATCCAAACGTAAAAGGAAACTCCTACACTAACAAACGGTGATGAGCCGAATATTGTGACGAAAAAAATCAAGGGAAGCAAGCCAAAAGAGGTCCAAGAGAGCTAGAGGAAAGTCATCCTTTCACCAGAGTGTGAGATCCACATGCCGTCACTACCTTCTGCCGCCGTTAAGATGCACCTCACCACGAAAGATGCAACACTTTGGAGACAAAGATCCCCAACCCATGAAGAACCAGAGTCACGCGCCTCACATCAACGCAACCCGACACCATGCCATATTTGTTGCCAAGAACAACTCCGCCCATGTTTCTCCACCTGAGATCTGTCACGACGAGTGAGTCGATACACCGAGAGAACATAACTACCGAAATTTCATCCCCAACCCATGAAGAACCAGAGTCACGCGCCTCACATCAACGCAACCATGCCATATTTGTTGCCAATAACAACTCCGCCCATGTTTCTCCACCTGAGATATGTCACGACGAGTGAGTCGATACACCGAGAGAACATAACTACCGAAATTTTGATGCACCCCACAAACACCAACAAACGTTCGACATCCACCTCCTTTAAACTCACCATATCTCATCCTTAATAGCCTTGGAAATGACCTAAACACCCACATCCTCACAAAGGAAACCCGAATATCCTATTCCAATGCCGAAAATTTGAAGGGTAGCAAGTCGGTGATGCCAAATTTTGACCCTAAGAAGCCCAAAGATAATGCCAAAAACTCTACACCTAAGAGAAAGAATAGAAAGCCCTAATAATGTTTATTCGCTCGATTGATTTTGACAAAATAATAGTTAATTGTAAATCTACTTGACATGATAGAAGAAAGGAAATATATAAATACATGAAAATAGGTAAAAGAGAAAGATGAGGAGAAAAAAATTTGTGAGAATAAACACCAACTTATAAGGATATTAGATGACCCTACTTAACATGTTAACATTTTAAGATGGAAGTCCAAGTCTTTAGAAAGTCTAAATTCCACATGGTATCAGAGCCTGTAAAGAAGAGAGAGCCCTAATGATGTTTATTCGCTCGATTGATTTTGACAAAACAATAGTTAATTGTAGATCTACTTCACATGATAGAAGAAAGGAAAAATATAAATACATGAAAATAGGTAAAAGAGAAAGATGAAGAGAAAAAAATTTATGAGAATAAACAGCAACTTATATGGATATTAGATCACCCCACTTAACATGTTAAAATTTTAAGATGGAAGCCCAAGTCTTTAGAAAGTCTAAATTTCACATGGTATCAGAGCTTGTACCCAGCCGAAATTGTGGCCAACAGGGACGTTGGGCCCGTATAAGGAGTGGTGATTGTGAAAGCTATTAATCTCTTGAGGCAAAATGGCCAAGATAAGGTAAGTTGTGCAATCCCACATAACCTGAGGATGGATATAAGTGATGGTTTATAATAAAAGATACTACCACTTAATGGTATGAGGCTCTTTAGGGTGAAGCCCAAAAGCAAAAGCGTGCGGGTTTAGATCTAAAGCAGACAATATCATACCAAGTGGAAGTGTGAGTTTTTCTAGAAGATTTTTTGTAATATGTAGCAAAATATTTAAATTGTAATACTCCTTACCTAGATATCAAATGATCAAGAGTATTTGAGGTCTTTGAGAATTTAGTTGGCTTGGTCTCTACGCAATTCCGACGTCTTAAGAAAAAACTCTAATGTAGCGATTCAATAATTTTTCATAAATTGATTCAGTAATTTAGTCTTCTTTGATTTTGAAACTAAAGAAAGTCCACATTTCAGAACGTACTCTTCATGAAATAAACATGGAAAAGACTCACTTGAGGTTGGCACAGTGATATTTGTCTTCTTCTTTTTCTTCTTCTTTTTGGTGCCCCAAATTTTCTTGGATAAGTTGTATAGAATTTTCTCATTTGAATTCATAGGACTGGACTGCTTTAAGACGTTGTTTTTCATGAACTTTTTCTTAAGCCTCCTAACTGTGTCCTTTTTTTAAGAAATTGAAGCATCAAAACTTGTGGGGTTCTTTAGAAATTCGTGAAAGGCCTTCTTGTTCACCTCTAAATCCTCTCATTTCTCTACCGTATACTTTTTCATTCCATTTAAGAGATTTGTCTCGTCATCTTTCTTCTAAACTCTTATTATTCTTGTCATTTTTAATAATTAGAGCCATCATTGAATAAGTATCGTTGATATCGTTGTTTTTCATCTTCTTTTTTGAGTCCTTAGTTGTTGTCGTATCCTCTCTCGGTCGCTTTGATGACTACTTCATTTTCAACTCGACTAAGTTTGATTGATTTCTCTTCTCTAACGCCTTTGTACATGTCGACCCCATCTGGCTAATACTTTCTCTGATACCACCTCGAACGATCCACACATGTACTTAGTATGATATTGTCCATTTTAGGCCTGAACTGATACGGTTTTGCTTTTGGGCTGCACCCCAAAAGGTCTTCTTATTTGCCTTTGGATCCTCTCCTTTCCCTGCCGTATACTTTCTCATTCCGTTTAAGAGATTTATCTCGTCATCTTCACTCCACACTCTCACAAACGAAAGATTATTATCCTTGTCATTATTAAAATTGAAGCCAGCATTGAATTAGTACCGTTGACATCATTGTTCTTCATCTTCTTTTTTGAGTCTTCAATTGTTGTCTCATCCTCTCTCAGTTGCTTTTCTGACTACTTCATTTTCAACTCAACTAAGTTTTATGAATTTCTCTTCTCTGGAACTTTTGTACCTGTCAACGCAAAGGAATGAGATCTTGAGTCTGACGATTCTCCCAATGAGGCTCTCATAGACGTCTTTGTCCTCTTCACTGAAGTTGACTTGACTGAGTCATATTCTAAACACAATAGCTTCTTCTTGGATGTATTTCTCTTTTACAATGATGAAATAGAAGACGAAGAGTTAGTCATGCTTAATACTTGCTCTGATACCATCTGAAATGACACGCACCTTTACTTGGTATGATATTATTTATTTTGGGCTTGAGCCCACACGGTTTTGCTTTTAGGCCGCACCTCAAAAGGCCTTCTTATTCGCCTCTAGATCTTCTCCTTTCTCTTCTGCATACTTTCTCATTCCGTTTAAAAGATTTATCTCGTTATCTTCGCACCATACTCTCACAAAAGAAAGATTATTATTTTTGTCATTAATAAAAATTAGAGTCATCATTGAATTAGTACCATTGATATCGTTATTCGTCATCTTCTTTTTAGAGTTTTCAGTTGTTATCTCGTCCTCTCTCAGTCGCTTTTCATATTGCTTTGTTTCAAACTCGACTAAGTTTAATTAATTTCTCTTCTCTGGTTCCTTTGTACCTATCAACGTAAATGAACGAGATCCTGAGTACAACAATTCTTCCAATGAGGCTCTCACCGGCATCTTTGTCTTCTTTACTAAATTTGACTTGACACAGTCATATTCTGAAGACGATATGAATTTCTCTTTTACAGTGACGAAACAAAAGATGAGTAGTTGGTCATGGTTAGTACTTACTCTGATACCATTTAGAACGTCATGTATCTCTTCTTTGTATGATATTGTCTGCTTTAAGCATGAGTTCGGACAATTTTGCTTTTGGATCGACCCCAAAAGGCCTTCTTATTCACCTCTGAATCCTCTCATTTCTCTTTCGCATACTTTCTTATTACGTTTAAGAGATTTATCTCGTCATCTTCGCTCCATACTCTCATAAAAGGAAGATTATTATTCTTATCATTATTAATAATTAGAGTTATCATCAAATCACTACCGTTGACATCATTGTTCTTTATCTTCTTTTTCGAGTCTTCGGTTGTTGTCTCGTCCTATCTCGGTCGCTTTTCTGACTGCTTCATTTTCAACTCAACTAAGTTAATTAATTTCTCTTCTCTTCCGTCTTTGTATCTGTCATGATAGAGGAATGAGATCCTGAGCTAGATGATTCTTCTAATGAGGCTCTCATCGGCGTCTTTGTCTTCTTCACCGAGGTTGACTAGACGGAGTCATATTCTGAAGATGATAACTTCTTATTGGATGGATTTCTCTTTCTTAACGACGAAATAGAATATGAGAAGTTGGTCATGATTAATACTTATTATGATACTATCTAAAACGACCAACACTCTTACTTAGTATAATATTGTCCACTTTGGGCCAGAGTCTACACGATTTTATTTTTAGTTGCACCTTAAAAGGCCTCATATCATTGGAAGATGGTATCTTTCTAAGGACTTGGGCTTCCATCTTAAATGATCAACCTGTTAAGTGAGATGATCTAATGTCCTTATAAGTTGGTCTTTATTCTTATGTTTAGACGATGTGGGAGTCATGATCATTTTACCTTTTACAAATTGCTCCCATACTTTAATAATTACACTGTTAGTTTAATTTAAATTTTAGGCTATAACTATTCAACCTAAAAAAAAGCTTAATATTGTCTCTAAAAATACTTATTAGTCCATCACTTCTTATCCATCGACTTAAATACTATACACACATTATATTTTCTCTAACTAAAATAATGTTTTCTCTCGTTCCTTAAGTTGTTATATGTATCCATCAAAAATTGAATAGTTGTTAAATTTTATATGTCCGGCAAATGACTTAAGACTTAAAGTACATTAAAATATGTAAGAAATGTGTTCAAATTTCAAAATCAATTAACAATGTTTGGTTGATATTCACACTTATACACACATTATATTTTCTCTAACTAAAATAATGTTTTCTCTCGTTCCTTAAGTTGTTATATGTATCCATCAAAAATTGAATAGTTGTTAAATTTTATATGTCCGGCAAATGACTTAAGACTTAAAGTACATTAAAATATGTAAGAAATGTGTTCAAATTTCAAAATCAATTAACAATGTTTGGTTGATATTCACACTTAATATATATATAATCTTTTCATTGCCTCCCCATGTTTTGTTGTTTTTCTTTTTTTTTTTAACTTTCTTCCTTTCTTTCTTTTCTATTATTTTTAAACTATCTCCTTTTGTTATTTTTTTTGTTCTTATCTACCTTTTTTACAAAAATTTTTTCTTTTTTATTCTATTATACATGTTTTTTCTTTTTTCCAAATTGACCCTCATAAATATACTTCTTTTTAATTTTTCATTTAATCAATTAACAATGTTTGGTTGATATTCACACTTAACATATATATGGACGAATATTGAATGGTTATATTATATATATATATATA
>NW_010356724.1:37335-105846 GCF_000414095.1 Morus notabilis | reverse complement strand
TATTAATATATATATATATATGTGCCAATCTTTTCACTGCCTCCCCTTTGTTGTTTTTTTTTAACTTTCTTCCTTTCTTTCTTTTCTTATATTTTTAAACTATCTCCTTTTTCCTTTTTTTTCCTTATCTACCCTTTTTACAAAATTTTTATCTTTTTTATTCTGTTATACTTTTTTTTATTTTCTCCAAATTAGCCCTCATAAATATACTTCTTTTTAATTTTTTATTTAAATAATTTCTTCTCACACATATCTCAGTCTAATTTTTTTTTTAAAAATCACGTTCCTCTGTTTTCTCTCTCTTTTTTTCATTCTTATCTTTTTTGTTCTATTGTACATTTTTTTATTTCTCTAATGTGACCTTAATAATAAATATGTTTTTCATTCTTTTCTAAAGAATCTCGTGCGCGTATGTATGCAGTCTAAAGTAGTATATGTTATAAAGATAAGATAATTAAGAAGAATTGTATTATCTGACTTTTGTATTGTCAAAGAGCGGGCATTTATATATACGTAGATGAGTTTTTAATAATTATATTTTCATGGTGATTACTCATTAAATAAAAAAATTTGATGACGTGACGTGATCAAAATTCAATTTCATTAATTGTCATAATTTTTTGTGGAAAAATAAAAAAAAATACTACTCAAGATGGTAAAAAATATTATTTATGTCATTATACTCAAAGTAAATAATTGTCAGTCAACTAATATAGAGAAAAGGGAAAGATATGATGACACCTAATTATTTACAATGGTATAAATAATAGACATATACAAAACCATGACAAAACATGTATTTTTTTCTAAATTATCAGATCAATACAATGATACTCATTAACGATGGGTAAATATTATAGTAACCATTAAAAAAAAACCACATCGCTAGTGCAATATTCGAAGGATATCTAAAATTAGGGATTGGTGGTCAATTATACAATTAAGGATAGCTACAATAAGGAATGAGAACCCCTTCACCAAAGTTAACATAAACAGATATGAATCAAGTATCCTTGTTGTGCCGTACATTCAAAATCCTAGTTCAAACATAGCCTTCCACATTAAAAAAAAAAAAAAAATGAATACCATGATCAAAGGTAAACAAAATTTGAAAGCAAAAGGTCGTCCTATAGTCTTTAATTATAATTCTTATGAGTCTTTATTCAACGCTTTACATCATAAAGACCGCGCTAAGTTTCATAACTAACAACTATGTAGAAGGAGGGTGAAATTGACTTTCAATTTTACTCCTATGTTACTTTCTTTACTATATATACAGCTTCCCATTTCTAGTAAGTATGAAGAGGTGTGAGGATCATGTGATCCTAAGAACAAGTAAAATACATGATCAGCTTTGATTCCTAAGTTGTTGGACTCTCGCCTTTTCTATAAACTCTCCCCATGAAGACGGAATTAAAAGTGTATATATGATAAAATGGCCAACATACACTCAAAGAATAAAGATGGTGCCTAAATGCCATGGCCAGCTTGCAAATAATTACCAAGAGCGATTTTGATTTGCTATGTTGTCTTTTTGTGGCGTGACACATGCAGGAGAATCAGCCGCCAGAATAGTTGTATAAGACTAGTCTTGAGTAATAATTTCCTTCACAGTCACACCGCGTAATATACATGTATATATGCGAGTCTTTGCACTAAAATAATGTGGTGGGTGAGAGTTAATTAGCAATGTGGTGTGTTATACACAAGATTAATTAACTCCTGGCCGAAGTTGACGCAAGTAATTAGTATTAATATTTCTATCTAATCTCCTCCCTCCCCCATAGGAAACAAAAGTCCTCATTAATCACCAACTATAGTGCAACAAACTTAATTGATAAATTTATTGTGTAGATGAGCTGATAAAAAAAAATAGCGTTTTTAGCACATTTGCTTCTTAAACTTATCGTGGTTTAGGAAATTGCTCTCCTAAACTTTTGATTTTGGCAAGTTACCCCCTCAACTTATAAAGTTATTACAATATGTCTCATTTTGACGACGATTGCGTTAAATTAGTGTAAAAAAAAACACGTTCAACTAAAAATTTTATTCCAATTCAAATGTAACACAAATCTCAATGTCACAATTTTTAATCCTTTAAATCTAATAAAAAATTGAGCAAATTTAGTTAAATAGGACATATTGCAATAAATTTACAATTTTAGAGGACAACTTAATAAAATTAAAAGCTTAGAAGATAATTTACCAAATCACGACAAGTTCAGGGCAATTGTGCCGAAACCCCCCAAAAATATATTATATTGTGTACGTATGTTGATTATGGGGAGGTTTCATTCAGGAGTATGTAGCTTTCAAATAATAAAAACATCATAAACGTTCGGATGCGTATCATTAATCCAGTATGGATATATGGGTTGAAAACATATTAACGGTCATGATCACGACTTCTTTATTGTCATGTACTTAAAAGTTAAAACATGCAATATCACATGACGACGTATATCCGGTACATCACATATACGGATAATGTGTGTGTGGGTGATATAAATTTGATTATTATATGAACTGAACATACATTTATATTTTTTGTTTGTTCGATTGTGCATGTACGAGACCTAGACTAAATGTAAATGGGCATCTATATATGCAGAAGTCACAATAAATTAATTAACCATCTTAGAACTTTAATGATTTAATTTTTAATCCCACTTTTTCTTTTAGAAATTTTTTTTTAATCCCACTTGATAAAAATTAAAGATGAAATATATGTTGGATCGAAATTAGAGTGGGTTACAATCAATTCAAGGCCTTCTAGATATGCAAGAAGTTATGGATATAAATACAAACAAGTACTGTTAAAAGGAGGGGCAACACCCTGTATACTTACAACCGAGAGAGAGAGAGAGAGAGAGAGAGAGAGAGAGAGAGAGAGATGGGGAGGAGGCGTTCTCGTTGTTCAGAAGAAGCTTTGAATGCTAAAAGGGCATGGACAACCATGGAGGACAAAATTCTAACTGAATACATTAAAATCCACGGTGAAGGACAATGGAACTACCTTCCTCTAAAAGCAGGTGAGTGTCTGTATTAGTAACATGTTCATATTGATATATATGAGCAAGGAATTGCTTTTTTTTTTTTTAAAGCTAAAAACAAGTAAGGAAGGATACAAGCTCAAGTCAACATTTCCAATATTATAACAATAAAAAGTAACTGGATTGCAGAAGAGTTAAGAGAGGTACTAAATATAAGCTTAATTTGATTGGCTTTCAGGACTTAAAAGAAATGGGAAGAGTTGCAGACTGCGATGGTTAAATTATCTAAAACCGGGTATTAAGAGAGGAAACATCAGTCAAGAAGAAGAGGACCTCATTATTAGGCTTCACCAACAACTGGGCAACAGGTGTTTGTCCTTTGTTTCACTTAATAACGCTTACACGTTCTAGTCACCAATTATTAGATTAGCTGCTACAACACAATATTTATACATAAATATACGTGTGTGTGTGTGTGTGTGTGTGTGTGTGTGTTGGAGAGAGTCGGAGAATTGGAAATAGTACTGAAGCTAGCAACAATGGTCGTACCATACAACAAAATGCATATATAGGAAACAGAAATTTTATATATATGTCGTATAATTTTTTATGGTAATAATAATGTTATAATATATATGCGGTTGAGTTGCAGATGGTCTGTAATAGCAGGACTGCTTCCAGGGCGAACGGACAATGAAGTCAAGAACTACTGGTACACAAAAATTAGCAAAAAGATCAAACATGACCACGGTCATGATCATGGCGATTCTACCGCTTCTAGTGATCCTAAGCCATCAAATGATGGCGACTATGAATCCTTACAAGGGCAGAACCTCACAAAGAAACAGCAAGGCCTTTCTGAAGTGCCACAACCAAGTCAAAACGAGTATGATGAAACGACAAGCATCCCGTGGCCTGCACAACCCTGGGACATTGGGGTCCACGAGCATTTTGAGACTATATTTTCCCCGGTTAGGATCTTGGAGGGAAATTACCAACTTATGTATGATGATGCTTGGATGGACTTTGACTTTGAGATATGGAACAACCTTTCTTGACCAAACAGTATTGATTTTCCTCTATCCCATGGTAAAGTATAGTGGTTCAAAAAAAAAAAAAAAAAGCTAGTTGGTTCTTGATAGGGTACGAAAGGATATAAATAAAGAGTGTTAGGGTTAGCTTGAGACCAAATAAGAACATTGTTAGATTTGGACGGAAAATATGTGGTTTTTTATTTTTATTTTTTGAGACATGCCAATGAAAAATACCCGTCACCCTACCATGATGTATGACGCTTTTCGACCAAATTCAGTTGTTTAGGCCTTCAAAAGGGCCTTTATTATTATTATTTTTAGAAGTTTCCCGTTTTTGTTATAAGTTCCCTTAAGAATTCTAGATAATTATCATTCTCGTTTCCTTTTCAAAATTTTGTATTTTTATTATTTTAATTAGGTAAAGGTCATGATTTTGGCCTGGTTTCTCGTTTGTGTTTTGTGCTACGAATAGATGCATCCTTTTAATGAAAATTGGACATTGCTAAATGAAACTGAGTTATTACTCGCAATTTGCTCTCTCTAATCTTTGATAGTCGGTACTCTGTGTGAATCAACGAATTTTGAAGCTATATATTCTCCTTAATAGATTTATACTTTTCATTTTATTGTTTTAATTTATCTAACTTAATCTTTCACTGCATCAATTCTGAAAAGGATTCTGCTCTTTTTTTTTTTTATATTTAAGTAGTCTTTAAGGACTTTCCAATTTAAGTTTCATGTACAATAAAGTTGCCTTCAATATCTATGCCCAAAAAGAAAAAAAAAAAAAAATCTCTCAAGCTCAAAACGAGAAACTAACGTTAATAACAACATATATGATCTCCATATTCAGCAAAAACAAAATAAATAAATAAAAACACGTAATTTCATGAAGTTCCTGCTCTTTCCTGAAACCATCTCTAAAGATGTCTTTGACCATTAGTTCATTCATCAACAGCTTCAACCTGGTTCAGTTTCTGGGTCATAAATCTTTGGTTTTGACTTATTGATGTCATTGTGTCTCTCAGCCTCACATTTTCTCTCATTATTTCCTCCAATTTCCTCTCAATCACCCTCTGATTCTCCCTTATTAGAAATCGGTCGGCTTCATCAGATTGTTGTTGCTTTTGTATCAGAGCCTGGATTAGATCCAGAACCATTTGGAATGTTTTTTTTTTTCTTCTTCTTCTTTTTTAACCGTCGTTATTGTCCTCTCCAAGCTTTTTATCCCAAAAATTTCACAAAGACAGTGCTAGTTGCTGGGTAGAAAATGTGCTTCGGGTACCAATCAATGTACACTTCGCTCGATTCTTGATCTCTGATCTCCTAGCTAGAAACTCCTCGGTAAGAAGAATGGGGTTCCTGCAAGGAAAGCTCTCCGATGCTCAATAAGCAATCAAGAAAAACATAACTTTTCACTCGCCCTCAATAAGAAATCCCCGACATTATGCCATAATTATATCTTGGCTGTTGATCCTTAACTTGTATCCTTAGATTAAAATGGGTCACGTGCCAATTCTTTAAAAAAAAAAAATTAGAATTGACCTTAAAATTCGATGTGAATCAATATTTTTTTTCTCTTTATTCAACATTGTCCTTTTATCTATTTTAATAAAGACGAGATTATGATTAAAGAGATCAATAATAAAAATATCACTATTATAAAAAGGGTAGTTTTGAACTTCTAGCATTCTTTAAACCGGTCTTTCTTTCGTCTAGCGAACCACTCTAAGAGCATGTTTATTTGACTGTATTAGAGTGTTGTATTGTATAATAATATAATAATATAATGTTTAGTGTGACCATCGTATTATATAAATTAATACGAATGGTAAATCAATATAGTATATGTCGTATTATTGAATACGGCTCATTTTTTACGTATTGTATTATTTTATAGTAGATCAACAATTTATGTCAGGATTGAACATGACTAGAGGTTGAAGTTGGATCGATATAGGGTCATGCCGGAGCTAATAATTGTTGAAAAATTTAGGGGGCACAATGCAAATTTTATATTTATTAAAAATTATATTTTCACCCCAAAAATTTTACAAAATTACATTTTGACCCTAGAATGTTTATAAAAATTTCATTTTTGACCCCAAACTTTTAAAAAATTATATTTTTACCCACAATTTTTATAAAATTACATTTTTGACCCCAAAATTATTAAAATTTTACATTTTGACCTTTATACAATACGTCACGACACCAAACACCATATTGTGTTATGATAATACAACACAATGCAATACACTTTATACAATACAATATAATACAATCTACCAAACATGACTCAAGTTTATTAGCTTGGTAGTCTGTTTACTCTATGTTTCACAAAGCATTCTAAGGGTGCATTTGGAATTGGTTTCAAAACGTTTTTGTTTTTTTATATGAAAATGAAAACAAAACGTTTTTATTTTCATTTTAGAATCATTTCTGAAAATGCGCTTGGTAGTTTTATTCTGAGATTGTTTTCAGTTTAAAAAAAAAAAACTGAAATTATGTTTGGTGGTTTAATTTTTAAAAACGTTTTCATTACTTTAAATCAGAAAAATTACCATCCTAAAATATGAATAGAATTGCAAATTTTGAGGTTTTCTATATATGTACGAGAAAATTTACCATCCTAAAGCATTAACATATGCAAATTTTGAGGCTTTTTTTTAAATACTGGATTGGTTTCTGGGTTAGTTTTGGAGACCGTTGAATTCGGAAGATGTCCACAATTTTGGTTTGTGCTAGAGGGAAAGCTACATATTTGGAAATAAACCCAGAAAGTTGCTGATTAACTGTGACATTGAATAAAATAAAATAAAATGGAAATTATATATATATACAAATACAGTATATACATACACATACATACACATCAATCGAAAAAAAAATAGAGCAACAAAAAAGCAAAAAAGAAAAAACCAAAGAGAATTAAAAACAGGCAAGAGATCGGCCACTTTCAATTTCCAATCTCCACATTTCACGAACAGAAATCGAGCTTCAAACTTCAAACTCACCACAGTCTCTCCGATGCTTCAAAATCTCAAACAACTCCGATCAACAACCATGAAATCAAAAGCAAAACAGAGAATAAAAAAAACATTGCCGTTTGGCAAGCCGGAAAAGGAGCGAGAAAATCACGGCACTGGAGAATTGAGCTGAATTTGGAGGTGGTGAAGGAAGAAGCTTCACTGTCGAAGACACTTTCTCAATCGCCGTAAGAGTCTGGGGGGAAATAATAATTGAAAGAGTTGGAGAAGAGAGAGAGGGAGGAGAGAGAAAGCGAGAGTGAGAGAAAGAGGACAAGTCAATGGAGGAGAGAGAAAGCGAGAGTGAGAGAAAGTGGACAAGTCAGAGGAGGAGAGAGGAGATTTCCAGATCTTCCGGTGAACAACCACCATTTGCAGAGTTGAGTCGGTGAAGACGCCGATGAAGACGAAGAGGCCGAGATTGGTGTGGTACGGGAAAAAAGTGAGGAGAAAATGAAAATGGGAAAACAAAAACGAGTAAAATTCGTTTTCAGAAACTGTGCAATTTTATGAGAAAGACCAAAAACGTTTTCAGTTTTGTTTTTGATTAAATGGGGCTCCAAACACAATCTTCAAGCCATTTTCAGTTTTTACACCTCGACAAATGTGAAAAATGGAAATGAAAACAGAAACAAACAGGGCCTAAGTTTCTAACCTATCACAATTTTTGTGACCTTAAGCATTCTGAGGGCCTGTTTGTTACCGTTTCTATTTTCATTTTTCACGTTTTTCGAAGCAAAAAATTGAAAACGGGAGTAAAAAACGCGTTTGGCGAAGTTTGTGTTAGAAAACAAAAACAAAAATGTTTTTGTCGTTTTGTGGAATTCTGAAAACGAAAAAAATCCATTTTCATTTTCTGGTTTTCATATTTGTTTTCCTTCTTTCTTCAGCCTCCTGTCCTCCCGTTCTCTCTTCTTCTGATTTTTTCTTCCTTCTTCAGCCGAGCTCTTCTTCCCGGCCGAGCCCCGGCGTTCTTCTCGCCCGTTTCGCCTGACTTTCGCCGTTTGCTTCTCACCCGAGCTCCTCTGTTCGCCTGAGCTCCTCCGGTCTCTTGTTGCCCAATCTGCCCCATTCTCATCTCGCTGTTTTCTCACCAAGGTATGCCTCTAGCCAAAAATGTTTGATGGTGTTTGATTTTCCAATCGATTTGGTTGAGCAATTTCTGATTTTTTTTTCACTTTGGCCCTGTTCTCGTCTCACCGTTTGATTTGCTATATTCAACCAAATCAGTTGCTAGTTTTCTGTTTGATTTCGTGTTGTTTTGTTTCTAATTTTGCTATGCTTGATCTGATTTGGTCTTTTTTCTGTTTTTCCCCCCTGGAGGCCCCCGTTGGGGCTGATACAGCCCCTGGGTGCCTCCCATTGGGGCCGTATCAGCCCCTGGGAGGCCCCCCCGTTGGGGTTGAAGCAGCCCCTAGGGGCCTCCCATTGGGGCTGGCCTGGGAGGCCCCCAATGGAGGCTGAAAATCAGCCCTAATGGGGGCTGATAATCAGCCACAGGGCTGATTATCAACCCCCATCAGCCCTAATGGGGGCTGATTATTAGCCCTGATAGGGGCTGATAATCAAGCCCCCATCAGTCCCGATGTATCAGCCCCCATCAACCCCAATGGGGGCTGATAAATCAGCCCCAGTGGGTGCTGAAAATCACATTTATTTTAATTGGTAAAAGTGTTATTTTAGATGTGTGATAAGGACGATAATACGAAATGGCCGGCCGCAATTGAGGATTTTTATTTAGAATTGATATACGAAGAGTCAAAGACTGGAATGCAAACATCCACTCTGGACAAAAAAATGTGGATGAAAATTGCTAATGAAATAACACTTAAGTTTGGTAAGCATTTCACATCAGACTAGCTTAAAGCAAAGTGGAATAGGCTTAGACGTAGCACGAGGGAGTTTAAGGCATTAATTGAAACAATAGGGTTTGGTTGGGATTCTGAGGCTAACACTGTCACAGTTGAAAAAAAAGTATGGGATTCATAGGTGGCTGTAAGTTTTGAGCATTAACATCTTATGTTATATGAAAGAGTTGAATTGGTGTTTGGATTGCACATGAGTATTTACTCTTGTTTTCTTTATAATGTCAGAAACATCATGAGGCTAAGAAATTCAAGAAAGGGGGTTTGCAGAACTTTGCCTAACTTTCACAGATTTTTTTTGGGACTATTGCTACTGGACAAGGGTCAATGAATGCACATACTGCCGTTAATGTTTTGAATGTGGCGAAAAGGGCTGCCACACAACCGGAAGAGGTGGAGGAGGGTACAGAAGACTCGGATGAAGTCCGGGGTGTAGAAGACAATAGAAACAGATGGTCTCAGCGTCCTACTACTCAATCCAAGAAGAAGGGCAAGAACAACAGTGCAGTTGACGCGGCTATAGAGGCTTTGGCAAAAAGTATTACCCTACGTAATGAGACATCTGTTCAAAAGGTTGATTTGTTTCAGTAATATTTAGCTGATAGGCAAGCCCGTACTATGGCATTAGCCGAGGCTCAGAAAGATGATCCAACTACAAGTATTGAAACCTGTATGGATTTGCTGAATGAGTATGGGGAGTATTTAGACGACAATGTGTATACTAAGGCAGCGCACCAGTTGGCAGTTGACATTTTCCTTAGGACGATGTTTGTGAAAATGCCCGCTTGTCGTCATCTTTCATGGATTCGAAGCCTGTTGTTTAAATGATTATTGTGTTGTTTTCTTTATTTGTTTCCTCTCGGACGTATGTTCTTTTTTAAGTATTGTTGAGCATGTACAACAGATTTTCCTCTTGGACTTGTGTTTGTTAGACTTTGCTATTTGTTTTTAGTCGGATTGAATTACATTGGAGTTCTTCGTTTGATTAGTTAATGTTATATGGATGTTTGATTAGTTCCAGTCTTGGTTCATTTTTTAGGTTAATATGGATTCAGATAGTGAGAATGATGCTAGAGCTGTTGACTTTCTCCAGTCATCAGATGACGATGAACAACCACAACATTATATGCAATTATTGATGTCGATTGGAAACAGACGAACTAGGCAACCTCGTCGTAATTCTGCGTTAACATGACGAGAATATGTTTTAGAACAATTACATGGACATCCCAAAAATTTGTTTGAAATGTGTCGTATGCATCGAGACACGTTCGAAGCAATTGTTCAGTTAATTCGAGGCCGCAATCTACTGCCTTCTTCAAGTATTTCAGCAGAAGAATCTCTAATGATGTTCTTAAGAACGGTTGCTCACTCAGATCGCAATAGAGAGATACAAGATAGATTTTGTCATTCTGGAGAGACCGTATACCGGCATTTTGATAATATGCTTACCGCATTGTCTGCGTTAGCACCTCAAGTTATAAAACTACCAAATATGAACATTGTTCCCCCAGAGATTCAACACAACCCTAAGTACTGGCCATGGTTTAAGTTACAATATGACTATGCTCATATACTACTAATATGACAAATAATTTTAAATTAATCGTGACTCACACCTTATGTATTAAAATAGGACTGTATTAGTGCAATAGACGGTACACACATGATGGTTGTCCCACCTGCACATCAACAGACAGTCTACAGAGGAAGAAGACATTCATGCACTCAAAATGTAATGGTGGCGTGTAGTTTTGATATGTTATTCACTTATGTCAATACCAGATGGGAATGATCAGCTGTTGATTCCAGAGTGTTAACTGAGACTATGAGAGATCCAAATGACCCATTCTTGGCGCCACCCCCCCTAAGGCACCATTTCATGGTCAGAGGTACCATATTCAACAGTTTAGAAATGGTGGTCAACCAACGGGACCACAAGAGTTATTCAATTATTATCACTCTTCACTACGTAATTGCATAGAGAGGTGCTTTGGGGTCTTGAAAGTAAGGTTTCAAATTCTTAGGCATATGACCAATTATTGGATGCCAAGACAAAATGTTATACCAATAGCTTGTTGTGTGATCCACAATTTAATTAAGATGCACGCGCGAGATGATCCTCTATTTAGACAATATGAGGTCGATTTGCCCGTAGAAGATATTGAGGGAGAACAAGAAGGGCAACAGGAACAACAACATGGTATGGATGCACAAGAAGCAGAAACATCTGAAATGGATGTGCGGCAACAACGTCAATACATGGTTAATTTTAGGAATCATCTAGCTAATCAAATGTGGGATTCGTATAGGCGACAATAATTTAAGCTAATATTGTAATTTTCATATTTTATTAATTATTAGTGTTTTTATTTGTGATTCAATTATTATTTATTTAATATATTAAATACTATTACATGTTTTCAAAAATGAAACCACTAAACGCAGTTTCAGTTTTTTTTACAACTGAAATCAATCTCTAAATAAAACTACTAAACACATTTTCAGAAATAATTCAAAAATGAAAATGAAAACGTTTTCATTTCCATTTTCGTACAGAAAATAAAAACGTTTTGGAATCAATTCTAAACGCACCCTAAGTTTCTTTTAAGTTTATTAGACTCCAACATGACTCTAAGCCCGCCCGATCCTGACCCCAATTGTGTCCAACTCTAACATAAATTATGGATCATTTATAAAATATACAATACAATACTAAAAATGAGTCGTATTCAATAATACGATATAAACCGTATTAATTTACCATTCGTATTAGTTTATACAATACGATGATCACACTAAACATTATATTAATATATTATTATATAATGCGGTGTTCTAATACGGTCAAATAAACATGTCTCAAATTAAATCCTTCTTCAATGGAACGTTGTGATCATTTCCTCACCATTCTAAAGTTTAATATGATTTATCTATATGTGATCAGAAGAAAAATAAAAACACATAAACAGCTTTAAATTTACGTAAATTTTGATTTCTTAATTGCTAAGACAGGAGTCAAATTAAATACATAAAAATTGTAACTTATCCAACCCAAAAAAAAAAGGTGAACAGTTCAAAGAAAGTGGCTAGATGCCATGGACCATGAAAATTACCAAATATTATCCTATCTATATATATTTATATTGTCGGTTGTTTTATTATACGGCGTGATGTAAGCAACCCATATATTAAAAGACTCGTACAATTGACTTGAAACTATTATTCCTCAATTATGATGCAATACGCGCATTCATCTTTTGTTACTTTGTACTAAATTGATAGATGGGTCCTGGTTGGTGAGAGTTAATTAGGATTAATAGTGGTAAGTAAAACACAACATTTAACTCGTGCAGAATTTGACGCGATCATATATTTAAAGTTCTATATCCCATGGCAAATAGATTTTGTGTTTGTGTTAATTATAGTGGGCATTTGGCGTAGCTTCAACCTAAAACATCTTGGACTGTTCTTTCACGCATTCATTCGAGTGAAGAATAATTTGAGTTGAAATGTGAATGAGAAAATGAGACAAGTATTTTTTAAAGTGTATGGATCTTAAATTTTTATTTCTCAATCTTGATTAATATTAGTTAAAAAACTATATTAGTCAAAATAATACTAGTCAAGAATAGGGAGTAAACATCTTGAATACTGCATTTTAGAAGGATAAAGTCTATAATTTACACAATGGGGTGAATTTATGTGAGAGAAATATTGTGATGAAAAAATTAAATTTTAATTTTTGTGATAAAAAATATTATAGTAAAAAGTTTTGAGTTGTATTCGAATGATGAAAATAACGGGCCCTAGATTCACAGGTCTTTCTTCGCTCCTTCAGAGAAGACCAGTCACATTAAATCGGATGTATAAATGACATTTACCTTATTTAATGAGGGCATAAAATTTAAATATATAGTTACGCGACAAATAAATTTCTTAAAGTCAAGTCTTTGTTAATTTGTTGCAAATTAATGAATGGGGAGCGTGCATTAATTTGTTGCAGGTACTTTGTTAGGGTACCACTTTCTTAGTCTCATTTAAATTGGAGAAAGAAAAAAAATATATCACCAATCCTTGGCCACGTCTTGAAAATATTAATAGTCATTATCAGGACTTCTTTATTGTTTGTAAACGTCAGTTGATGATGTGTATCCGGTACGTCATAAATATAGTAAATGACGTCATCTAGTTATAATATGCAACATATATGTATTCACGTGTTTAATATATTTTTGTTTGTCGGCATTGTACATGAGATATGTTCTAGACTAATGTAAAACGGGGGATTTATACAGAGAAGTCTAATCTTGAAACTTTGATGATTTCATTTTTTTTTTTTTTAAATGTCCAGATTATGCTAAAAATTAAAGATGAAATATGTTAAATACAGAGAGTGGGTTACAACAACTCAAGACCTTCTAGATATATCTACGAAATAATGATATAAATACAGGCAAGTGCTAAGGGCAATAACTATTTATCTCCGACAAGTGAGAGAAGTGAGAGATCTAGAGAGAGAGAGAGCGAGAGAGAGAGAGAGATCTAGAGAGCGAGGGTGATGGGAGAGAGACGTCCTCGGATCAGTGGTGGCTCCGATGAAGGTTCGAGTAGGCGGTGGACAGCCATGGAAGACAAAACTCTAACTGAATACATTAGAATCAACGGTGAAAGACAATGGAACTGCCTTCCTCAAAATGCGGGTAAGATCGCCTAAGACCTCTTAATCTAAGTGGCATCGGGGGTTTGGGTTGGGTGGGATTTAGGTGAAGGGCCGCGGGTTTAATTCCATATTGTAAAAAAATAAATAAATAAATAACAAAACGTTTTGTTTTTTTTTTTGTTTTTTTTTATATAATTTAAGGGTACTATACCGACAACAGACATGTGTCATATGTACGTCGCGTAAAAAGATGTACTTAAAGGAAGAATACAAGCTTAGTTAGGTCAACATTTCCCACATTAGGCTTTTGTAACTAGTAATGATGAGGAAATGTAATTTAATTGTGATAATTTTCGTGCAATAAAGTTGGATTACTTACTAATAAATAAGCTTTTGATGTACTCTCAGGACTCAAGAAATCTGGGAGGAGTTGCAGGCTGCGATGGTTGAATTATCTCAAACCGGGTATTAAGAGAGGAAACATCAGTCAAAAAGAAGAGGACACCATAATTAGGCTTCACAAAAACCTGGGCAACAGGTCCTTGTCTCTTGTTTTCACACCAACGTTTGGATTAGTTGGCTAGTGGCTCCATTATATGTATATATGTACAAAGTAATTTTGTATATATGTGTAAATGTATGTATTCGAGATTGAGTCAGAGAACTAAAAATAATGAAACGTAGAAAAATTGATCCCAATCCCACCATATGACAAAAAGCAGAGTTATAAACTGAACTTTTATGTGTCTATATTATGTACTTTGGCGGTAATAGTTATGTTTATATGCGGTTGAGTTGCAGATGGTCTGTAATAGCAGGATTGCTTCCAGGGCGTACAGACAATGAAATCAAGAACTATTGGAACACAAAAATCAGCAAAAAGATCAAAGAAGATGATTGCAAGGCCGACTCTACCACTTCCAGTGATCCTAAGCCATCAATTGGTCATGAATCCTTAGAAGTGCCAAACCTCACAACGAAACAGCAATTAGGCCTCTGTGAGGTGCCACAAACAAGCCTAAACGAGAGCGATGAAACAAGTATTCCGTCACCTGAAGAAGCGCGGATGGAACTTGAGGACGACCCGGTGGCTGCACAACCCCGGGACATCTATGGGGTCGTCCATGAGCATTTTGAGACTATATTATCGCCGGTTAGGATCTGCGAGGACAAGTGGCAACTCATGCATGATGATGTTTGGATGGATTTTGAGATATGGAACACCTTTCCTGATCAACAATATTGATTTTACTCTAGCCCTATAAATATTGTGGTTCAGATATTGCTGGTTGGTTCTTGTTTTCTGGGCTTGATCTCCTCTAATTGTTATGAATGCGTTGCTTGTAAATAAAAAGAGTTATCTGCATGATGCTTTTTTTTTTTTTTTTATCAATTAAGTCGCCATACCCAAAAGATTTTTTTTTATCAATTAAGTCGCCATACCCAAAAGATTTTTTTTTATCAATTAAGTCGCCACACCCAAAAGAAAATGTATCAAGCTAAAACGACGAACATGTTTTTTGCATCATCGAACGACATATCAGCAAACGTAACTTTATACACGCTTTTATGAGCATATAATTTAAGCGAGAGCAAATTACGAGCCATAAATCCGTCAAAAAATTATAAGCTGCAAACTAGTCAGAAAACGACATATAATTACCACCGATTTCTATCATGCATTCCAGACCCAGTTTCCTTTTTTTTGCCGAGTATTAACATGAGATTACGCTGCTTACGCTATGTATTTACAAATCAAAAGCCTTAGGGTTCAAACAATTGAATCCATGTTAATTTGTTCAGAGCTTAAAAGCTTCATCGAACATTCAAAACCCTTAAGAATCATATATTCGCACTGAAGTACGGATTTCCTGCCGACAAACTGGGCACTTTGGTGTCACTTCACGTTCAACTGATATGGCACAGATATGGCAACATACTAGATGCCCGCATGGAATAAACGCAGATCGCCTTCTCCTTGTCAGGCAGATGACACACAACTGTCCATCAGGAACATCTGTCGTGTCCTCCTCCGACACAATTTGAGATTCTGAGTCATCGATAGCTGGAGGGTTTGCTCGCTGTTGTTGCCTATTGTGCCTCCATTCTTTCCATCTATTCCAGTTCCTGAAAAAAAAAAAATTGTAGGATTTACATGTTGTAGCTAAATTCTGAGAAGTGCCAACAACGTCCATGTTAACCTTCTAGTTTCCTGTCGTGTATTAGTACATACCATGCTAGCAAGTATCATCAAAATTTTCAAAATCATATCCCATTATATTTTGAAGAAAAGCAAAATGTAAATTTAACACCAATAGCAAGCAGAAAATGGGAATGAGTTGAGATCACAAGGGAAAAGTATACCTCACAAGAGCGTAGCCAAGGATTCCAATTGATAGCGAACCAAGAACGATACCGCTCACCAACAGAACTTTAGTACTAAAGGCAAGATCCACAACCATCTGATCCTTAGTCATTTCGGTACTGCAAAGGGCACAACACCAGTAATTCCACTAAAAACAGAGCACCTCGAGTGCACTATAACTGGAAATTGAGGAACAAATCGATCGATGTGAAATTTTATTATTTTTACAGCCAGACATAGCAATTCATCAGAATTAGAAAAGGCAACTGAATATTGGAACAGAAAAGTCATTTGACTATTCATATACTTATACAACTAAATATGTGTAACTTACAGAAAATAAGGAATATCCTTGCATGACTTGATCTCTGCAATTCCATTTTTAAAACTGCAAATTCCAACAGCAGTGATATCCTTTCCCAAAGGGAGAATTTTTTCTTCGTCAAGTAAACCGACCTTCAAAAAACAGAATAATAGATGATAACATCAAGACCATTTTGCAGAGCAAGTAAGAATATCGAAAATCCTAAACAGGCGTCATTCCAAGGAGAAACCTAAAGATGTTAGCAACAACAAACTTACTCCAAATTCCGAAACATACGTCTTTCCAAGGAAGGAAAGGAGAGAGCTAAAGATGTTATCAACAACAAACTTACAGGGTATTCATGACCAAAAAGTGCCTGTAGGAATGTATAAGGAGATGGATTAACAGGCTGCAACTGATGATAAACTGTTGTAAGAGGCAAGGGATGCCTTGAGCCATCCATGTTGACGACAACAAAATCCATTTGCGGCCATTTTCCAGCTTCAACAAGAATGAAAGAAACCTGCATACATGTACGACAATCAAAAGAGATAACTCCTAACTTTCATAACCAAACTCACAACACTTCTCTATCCATGAAGGAACTTTTTTTGACAAAGATCCATGAAAGCACTTGATATAAACAACGTCTGCTTCTATAGAACTCCTCTGCACTAGCATACCCATAAATTAGCAAAGGTGAGAAACAAAACACACCGTTCTTAACGAAGTGGATTCTTGTTCTCTCCAGGACCTCGCAAATATGGTCCGCAGATCAGAAGTCCATCCGAAGAAACCCTTCCATTCATTGTATATACACTACATACCATAGATGAACATAAATTTAGTCTGAAATTCATCACAGCTCAAACAGTAAGCATATAAGACCAAAATATTTACTTGAATTTATTTGTTCAATATACACTACTTACCATAGATGAACATCAATTTAATCTAAAATCCTTCATAGATCATATAAGATTTACTTTTATTTAAGATAAAAACAATTAAATATATTTCTCAGTTAAATATATACTATATACTATAGTTGAACATAAATTTATTCTGAAATCCTTCACAGATCATATAATAAGCATTATGAAGACACTCACTCGAATTTCTTACTTGCTATACACTACATGCCATAGATGAACATAAATTTAGTCCGAAATTCTTCAAAGATCAAACAATAAGCATGTAAGATCAAAATATTTACTTGAATGTTAGTTAAATATACACTACGCACAGCAAATGAACATAATTTAGTCAGAAATTCGTCACAGCTCAAAATATAATCAAAGAAAATCAAAACACTTTCTTGAATTTCCATTTCGAAGTCAAGCTGAAGAAAAGAAACCACTTTTTTCATCTAATTAGGGCTAGATATTCAAGTTATCATAATTCTATCTAATTCAGAGCAAGAAAAGGCCTTCTTGTTTCAACTTTTCGCAATGTTTATCGGCAACGAAGAAGAAACCACATACAGTTTGAGTTCTCTGAATGACGACGGCTTTATCGCCAGATTCCTGCGAGACCAAGACGTTGGGCCTAAGGCTCTTCCAGCTTCCGTCGATCGCCGATTTGGCCTCCACGGTGCCGCGAACTATCACGAGCTTGCCATCGGACGGCCGAGATTCGTTCGAACCTTCGGAGGAAGCGTCGGCGGCGAGGATTGATCGGAGATCGGAGACTTGCACGGAAGGCGCTTTGCGGAGCTTGCAGAGGGCGGAGGAGGTGGAGGTGTACTTGAGGACGGAGCGGACTGCGGCGTAGGCTAGGGCTACGCCCAAAACGGCGCCGTCGAAGGAGAGGGCGAGCTGCGAGAGGAGCGACACCACGGCTTGCTCGTTCGACGACATTGGGGCGGTTGCCGTTTCGGATTCACATAGGGCGTGGAACCTGTCGTTCGAATGAGGCGGTGGTTTTCGCGGCTGTGGAAGATGGACGAAGACAGAGACGAAGGGAAGAGGAAGTGAAACTTGAAAGGGGGTTTTGGTCAATTCACCTGTAATCTCGTTAATCGTTGTTCGCAATTTGGTGCCAAAATGTTATCTTCGCAGTTAACGCTCGCTAGTTGTTTGTCTTGTTACCGCCAAAAGAAAATTGTAAATATGAGAATAGAATAAAACAAACATAAAAATAAATCCTACCAAAAAAAAAAAAGATAAAATCCTTCAAAAAAGAAAAACAAAGATAAAATAATTGCATAAATCCATGCAAGAAAAAAAGGTTGATAAATGAAATATATATACATAATTGTATGAACATCTTAAAATTTGACGAAAATCTAAGAACTCATGAATCTACATCACCCTTGAAAATAGGAGGCGCTTGAAATTGGACATACTCTTCTAATTAGAAACTTTTCTTTTTAATAGATTCAAATATTCAATAGTTGACGTGTGACCCTATCGTGGTTGAGTTCAAATTTATTATCCTATTTTCCTGAACTATTGAATATTACGATCACGATTCTTTAATTACATTTGACTTATTATGGAAATGACATTACACAAGGAAAATTTTGAGGCGCGTTTGGAACTCGTTCTAAAATGATTTTATTTTTTGTATGAAAATGAAAATAAAAACGTTTTCAATCTCAGACATAAATTATTTTTGAAAATGCATTTGGTAGTTTTATTAAGAGAATATTTTCAGTGTAAAAAAACTCATTAATGTCTCTCTCTCTGCTTGAGAGAGGAGAAAACGAAAATAAAAAATAAAAAACGACTAAAAGTCATTTTTCATTTCTCTCTCATTTTACACTAAACCAAAACATCGTTTTCATTTCCTTTTTTTTTCTTTATTACGCCAAACGTCATTTTGAAAACGTTTTCATTTTTTCTTTCTCGAAAAATGTGAAAAACAAAACGGGATTAATTCTAAATACGGCCTTGGTTTTGCTTATTCTCCTCTGGCCTTTTAGGATTGTGGAAGTTAAAGATTTATCTATGGTTGATTGGTTTTGTTTCCTTGGGACAAAGATGGAGGTTCAAAAGCCCATCCTATTTGCAATTTTATCAAGAAAAGGAGGAATATGTTCAAGGTGTGGCCCCATTTCAGCAGTTTGGCCATATCGTTACATATATTAAATATTACTGCTCAATTTTTCTTGTTCCTTGCTCCTAGTTGGAATCTTACTTATAGATGTTCTGCCCCAACTCCATTGGAATTTAGAACCCCTCTTATTTCAGAATCCTCATGCGACTTTTCTCGGCCTTGGCCTTGTCAAGGCAACAATTTGCTTGACATTGTCACTTAAAAGTAACTTTTGTACTAATATTTTGTTTATGTTTAAGTTGTAAAGATTTATGTCTATAAACCTTTTCTTTTCTTCCCTCACAGTTTGGTCAAGCGAGCTCTAACAATGTTGTGCTTGATAATGTAAATTTAGAACCCCTATTATTTCAAAACCCTTATGCCACTTTCCTCACCCTTCGTCTTGTCAGGGCTAACAATTAGCTTGACATTATCACTTAAAGTGACTTTTGTACTAGTAATTTGTTTTGTTTATGTTTAAGTCGTAAATATTTCTGTCTACAAACTTTTTTCCCACCACAATTTGGTCAAGCAAGCTCTAACAATATTGTGCTTAATAATGTAAATTTATACATTTTCCCTGCCTCATTAAAGTTGGTTTCTTATGTCTGCCCCCACTTAAAAAGTTGTCCTTTTAATGCCTTTTTTCATTATTTAATCCGAAACCACCATGCAACTCTGCTTCCTACCCTTTTTTGTTTTCCTTTTATCTTTCTATTTTTTTTTCTCCACTATTATTATGTTTTTATGTTACAAAAAACTTGCTTCTGCCTCAAGGTTTATGTACTTCTACAACCAAGAATTGATACATCGAGATTGCAGTTTCATAGTTTTTGATTGAGTGTGAAAATTATTGGGGTACGTATGCAGTAAAAGAACACAACCTTTTCTTTCTTATAATGAACAAGTGATTTTGGGTTGGTAGATTTTCTTTGATGGATTTGTCCCCCCAATTATTGGTCTCTTACATCGTATGTCAAAACGTTTCTACAATGTTGTAAAAGAAAATTAGAGTCACCAATATATAACGCATGTGGGTTTTCCTTTTAGTGTCGTTTTTCATATAGTTTATCTTTTTGTTGCTGCTTTTGTGTTATTATTAGTTGTGTAATGTAATGTGCACGTATTGACCTGTTGTAAATATCCGAAAAGTTTATTGTTTACTAAATAATGAGAAATTTATTTATACAACCATTTAAGGACTTTTGAATTTATTTTAAAAAGTAATATGTATAAAAACCAAATTAACAAAAAAATTAAGTAGGGGCTCATTTCAAGAAAATTATTTTACTAATTAAAAATAAAATAGGAACACATAATACGAAAAATTATTCTTATAAGAATAAAGTTAGTGACAATATATTTTTAAAGAACACACAAAAATGAAAATGTAAAAAGAATTTTACAAAGAAAAATAAATAGAAAAAAAGAGGCAAGTGGAGGAGTTGTCACGTGGTAGCCCATAGAAAAGAACTTTGACTCTTTTATATATATACTACATTTATACAATTTAAGGACTTTTGAATTTATTTTAAAAAGGAATATTGTAAAAATCAATTGACAAAAAAAATTAAGTAGGGACACATTTTAAAACAATTATTTTACTAATTAAAAATAAAATAGGAACACATAATACGAAAAATCACTCTTATAAGAATAAAGTTAGTAATAATATATTTTTAAAGAACACACAAAAATTAAACTGTAAAAGGAATTTTATAAAGAAAAATAAATAGAAAAAATAAATAGAAAAAAAAGAGGCAGCTCCATAAAAAAAGCTTTTGACTGTCGCTTTCCTTCTTGTTTAAATGCGCCTGCCGTTATCTATTTCACGTCGTCTTCTTTTGTTCTCGTTCTCAAGATGTACCTGTCGTTTATTTTTCTATATTGTTTTCTCTGTTTTTTATTATTGATTTTTAAATGCGCCTGACGTTGTTTATCCTCTTTGTCGTACTGTCCTTATATTTTACTGTTGTTTCCAAAAACTGTCGTTTTCCTTTTGTCCCTTTCTTGTTGTCCTTAAATTTGCCTGCCGTTCCTTGTTGTTTATTAATAACGAGTGTATGCATGATACAGGAACAAAGCAACAAGAGCTCATAACCAAAGCCTACATGCACTAAAACGCTTTATTATTTTAATCCCAGTGACAAAGAAGATTAAACCCAAAAGTGATCAAACCCATTACAATCACTCCCCTTAAAATGTCTAACACAAAATCATGCAAGTACTAGGTAGCTAGGAACCATTTAAAACAAACGACTTTATCAATGCGTTCAAGGTATCTGGTGAATCGAGATTTGCAGCGTGTCCTGTGTCCTTTAGTATCTCCAACTTTGAATTGCCTCCCAAGTGTCTACAAAGCATAATGAACGGTGTTATATATAGACATAAGAGAAATGTTAGTATCACTCTTTCTGTCACTCTCTGTATTTATTTTGACATGTGGACTCCACTAACATGATATATTATTATTTCAACAAAAAATTAGATAGTAAAATGTCAAACAGTGAATACATACAGAGAGTTAAAAAGAGAGTGACAGAAAGAGTGATGTTAGCATTTCTCAATAGTGTTTACCAGAGTTTTGGAATTCAAAATCTAATGAATGAATTTTCTTTAAAAGGTTATTATAGTATTTCCCAGAATTTTGGAACTCAAATTCTAATGAATGAATTTTCTTTAGGAGGAAGAAGATTAATGGAAGGAGGAAATACCTGTGTAGCTGATAACCCAAGTAGAGTGGAAATACATTGTCCTTGTCACCCCAGATTAGCAGCGTTGGCTACACACGTGAACACACAAATATATATATACTTATGTATTTATGTACGTGTGTATAAATACGAAGCATAAATTCACAATTAAATGGTTATTTTCTATATGCATATGTTATTAAGAATGGTAATTATAACCAAGCCAACCTGAGGTATGATTGGAACGGTCGAATAATATGCTGATTTGTTCAACAAGTGTTCAATCAGCTCTAGTTTTTCCTTCCGGTATTGCATCATCGCCTAAAGTTAAAGCCAACAACACAAATGTAATTGATCATATATATCATCGAAGGCAGCTTCCATAAAAAAAATAATAAATTTATTTTCACCCATACCCTCTGAATTTTGGGATCATTATTGGAAACATACCAAAAAAAAAAAAAAAAGAGGTTGTACCACTATGTGTTCTTTCTGCTAGAACTTCTGTTAAAAACAAATGAAATAGACCAAGTAACCATGCTTAACCACCTATTTTTGATATGATTTGAAATACTAGCAAAGTAAGTTAAATAAGACTAATTTAAAATTTAAGAAGGGAATGCGAGTTTTAAATTTTAGGGGACAAACTAGGAATAACATCAAAATTTAGATGCAGCGATCAGATTAAGCCAAAATAATAGTAACAGATTAACTGCTCATTACCTGGACAAATTTGGTTAGAACAAAATCAGGGACCCACTTGAAAGGATCGCTCTTGTAGACCGATAGACTCACAAGGAGGCGAAGATCATTAGGAGTCTCAGGCAAAAGAATCTCCAAAGCATTCCTTCCATTCCTAATCAAAAGCTCTCTTTTCTGATCCTCTGTCCACACTATTCCACTGCTAACGATCACAACCTTTTCCACTTCCTGAGGACACATCGCAGCCATCTGATACGCCACAAATCCTCCATAGCTGATCCCGTACAAAGCGTACCGGTCTACTCCGATTCTCCGCAGCCCTTTGACGACGCATTTGGCTTGGAAAACCTCGGACCAGTCGGGCCATTTGGTGTAGGACTTGCCGAAGAACAGCAGGTCCGGTAGATGCAAGTTGAAGGCCTTTGAGAGGGGCCCCACTTGGCCTAGAAATTGCCAGATCGAATCCCCGCCGTAGCCGTGAACCATCACCAGATCAGGCTTATCAGGACGTCTCTGATCGGCGGTCCAGAAATGCATGGTGGTTCGGTCATCTAAATCAAAGGTGCGTGGAGATAGACCACAGAAACGGAAGTAGATTCCGAGGATGGTCCCGAGGAGTTTGACTAGGATTGGAAGCCCGTTGGGGGTGAATAAATCGGACAAGAATGTTTGAAGGATTGACGATATGGTCGAGGGGTAGAATAGAGGGAAACTCCGAAACATTAAGCGAGCCATGAAAAATATGGAGAACAAGTTTACTATCTGTTTACTCGTGGTAAGCATCTTTAAGCAAAACTTTAAAACGTTGCTATACATATATATATATATATATATATATATATCAGCAGCGATGTCGCTCAAACAATATCATGTCTTGTCATTTTTTCTTCACACGAGATAACTTATTCCAGAACCCCGCTTTAAAATCCTTGTTCGGTCAGTAAATTGTACCTTGTTAAGTGCTATGTGGTGATGGTAAGGAAAACGAGCCTGAAAATAGAAGATAGGAGACGAATGATACACCAATAATTTCTTTTTATTATTATTATTATTTTTTTTTTAAAATATATATGATCATATTGTAGAAAATAAAATAATTAGGTCTCACTTTATTATATCACCGTGTTACTACAAGTCGTACAATGTAAATGGCACTTTTAGAACGAGCTATGAAAAAGAAATTTCAATTTTCTATCTTAAAATCTATCTTGCTATTTATTTCTCGCTTGTTTTAGACGCAAAATTATGTATTAGAATTATGTGTCATAGTATTTTTTTTTTTTTTTTTGAAAGTGATGTTCATAATGATTGGGTTTCTATTATTTTTTGAATTGATTTCACGTGATACCTACAAAGGCAATACTGCACTGGGCTGATATGTTTTGCGTCAGAAATACACAGATAGCCCATAAATTAGTGATTTTATATTGAGGTATTGGATTTTTTTTTTTTTTTTTTTTTTTTTGCTCTTATAAAATATATTGGAGGTGGTGTATCATAGATTACCTACATTTCCTATTTCTCACGTAGTTGTGGAGTATAAAAGGATAACAGCATTATTCTTATTTCTCACTAATTGGCCAATTAGTCCTTTAAGAATAGTACTTATTGTTTAGTGGACAAGTAGTAGAACTGATATCAAATTCTCAACCAAACAAAATCCCAGAAATTAGAAAGTATCAATTTGTTCATCCAATATCATCATCTTACTTCACGCTGGTTTATTGATATTCTATTATAATATACGCCATATTGAATAAACAAATTTTTCTGGTCAAAAATAACAAGAAAAGACAGATAATGACGTTCTACCAAATTACATAACTTGTAGTAGTATCTGTTTCGACAATGCTTTTGATTCCAATGTATAATTGTAAATGGATGACAACAAATATAAATAGAACAACATACAAACCAAAAGAAACGAAAGACGCAAGATGGAAAATGCAAACCTGGCAAGGTACGTAATGCCTAAAATAAGTTGGCTTGTAGACGAGCAGTACTATAATAGTAAAGATACTAGTTCCAACTACCAAGTGTTAAGTGGAGTGGAAGTTAACGAAATAAGATTGTTACTTGTTACTCAAAAATTGGAGAACGATTTCCCTTCTTTTTTTTTATTTTTTTTTGCTTTTTTTTTTTTTTTTTTGGTTTGGCCATCAAAAAAGAAGAAGAAAAAGAATTAAGATTCGCCATCTTGAATTGTACCGTAACTCCATGACTTCTTAGGAAAAAAAAAAGAAAGTTTTAACCTTTAAGTAGTCCTTCACAAAACAGACGAAGAATGTCAACGACAACTAACTTTACAGACGACAAGAAAGGGTAATCAAAACTAGCATAGAACAACAATTAAAAAGTAGACAGCAACAAAAGAAAAGGTGACAACCATAAACAATCCCCTAAAAAAGAATACACTAAACGAGTAAACGGCCACAAAAAATAAAAAAATAAAAAACAAAGGCACAGAGTCACGGCAAACTGAAAAAGACATGAAAAATAACAAAGTATGAACGACAGGAAAGAACCGTAAGAATGAAACAATTCAGAAAAAAAAAAACAAACAGCAAATTATAAATCATAGTTTAATGTGATGAATGGCAAGGAACTAAAAACGACACCTCTAAAAACTAAAGGGGTTGTTCTTTTGCATTTTTGAGTTAGGGTGACTTGAGTGATGATCTTGAATTGAGTTTGAGTTATAACTTGAGTTGAAGTTGTAACTTGAGTTTGTGTTTGGATGTGCACATTTGAGTTATGATTTGAATTAAGAATCTTTTTGAGTTTGTGTTTGGGTGTGTCAAAATTTAAATATGTATTTAGATAGTATTTTAATAAAAACTCAATAGTGATGAAAAAATTTAATAGGGTATATGAGTGGAGTTTTATTCGTATTTTCATTGTGAATGCATAGAAAAAAAATATCATCTCAATCAGAATTAAAATGAAAAAGTTATGGTATTTTAATAATAGAAAAAAATATTGTTCATTAACTTGAGTTTGAGTTTATGAATTCGAGTTGAAAAGGATGCTTGAACTCGAGTTTAGCTCCAAACTCGAGTCCAAACTCGAGTTCAAACTCGAGTTTAAACTCGAGTTCAAAATCTGAGTTTATGAATTCGAGTTGAAAAGGATGCTTGAACTCGAGTTTAGCTCTAAACTCGAGTTCAAACTCGAGTTTAAACTCGAGTTCAAAATTAAATTTTACAAAAGAACATAAACTTAAATAAAATTATAACTCGAGTTTAAATTTTTTTTAAATTTCGTTCTCCATAGTGACATGGCCCCACGAGGAATATCTACCCCGAAATGGGTGAAAATTAGAAATAGCAATTGAAAATGAAGAAGGAGATAGGGTCAAAGAGTTGTAGCGGTTTCCGGTCCCAATTCTAATATTCATATAAAAATACGTAATTTATATATAAATATACATAATATTTACTTTTAAAACATAATTTCTTATTTTGTAGCTTTATTATTAAGATTAGGTGTGGGTATGTTTAGAATTTGGTTTGTTTTGTGTAACTATTGATTTGGATTTAAATTTTTACTCAATTTTTAGTTTAGTTTTATATAAAATTGTTATGATTTTGAAATATAATGTTATATTAAATGAGAAATAGAACGGATGTGGAGAAGGCTCTCGCAATAGAAAATCCTGGATCCCGGCTCCGTCTCTCTTTAAAGGAGGATGGGAATATTTTGACTTTGAGGGGTGGAGATGGGACATGAAATAATTCTCTGCCCCCGCCCCACATGTTGCCATCCCTAACAACAACAAAAAATTGAAAACGACAAATAACAAGAACAAATGAAATACTACACCAAATGTACCAAATGTGAAAACAACAACTAAACTTGAAAGCCATGGAAAGAACAAAAGAAAACGGCACTAAAAAGAAACGACAAACTAACGAGAATAAAGTGGAACGACAGTGAAATTAAAATGACAACAAATGTGAACCCCGATAAAAATAAATCAACGACAAGTGAAAAAAAATACCAAAATGACAAACGACCGTTATAAAGAAAAGGACACCAAATTATAAAGGACAAAAGATATGGAATAAAACGACACCAATGACAAAAGGCAACTAATGTGACGAATAACAAGAAAAGAAGAAACGACAATGAAAAGTAACATGGAAAAAAATGAGAAAACGACAACAAATGTGAAAAGACACAAAAAAACGACAACAAGAGAAAAAAAAACACCAAATTAAACAACAATCAAAGACGATCCAGAAAAGGACACCAAATTATAAATGGTAATAGGAAAACAGGTAGACTCCAATACTGTGGGAAACATCAATTTATCATACGACATTAAAATGAAACAAATGAGAAAACGACAACTGTGACAAACAACAAGACAAGATGAAACGACGCCTAGAATGTTGCGATAAGGAACTGAAACCAACACGTAATGTATAAACGATAATAGAAAAGTAAAAAAAACAACAAAAGTGCATAAGATGAAAGAAATGAAAACTGTACTAAATATAAACACGACACTAGAATGGAACGACGGCTAAAGTATACACGACGATATAAAACTTAAACGACAAACGACAGTAAATGAAACAATAACATAGGGAAAAAACGACACCAACTAAACGACAAATTAATTATTGGTTCCAAGCTAATTTGTATAGTGTCCAAATGCACGCCTTACTATAACAGTGATGCAGCTAGCATTTCCTAATTGTCAAGTGTGAACTCTCCCTAAAAGACATATAGAAATACCTTACTTCCAAAGTTTCATTCTTCCTTCGTACCATCTTTTGGAATCTTTTTATACGTACTCAAGTCCATAATAGATACTTTACCTTTCTTCTTTTTCACTTTTTGGACGGCTATCAATGACTTTCCTCATCCAATTACCAGCTTTACAGTTTGATTCCTTCACTATTTCCATCTCTTGCCCTCTTATAAATTTCCCTCACCGCAAGTTATAATTCTTCACCATCAACTTAATTAGTTCATCAATAAGAGGAAAAAAAAAAGAAAAAAAAAAAAAAGGAAAACAAACATTGAACTTTGGTGGCAAAAACAATGGCCAGCTACGCCTATAACACAAGCGAAAACTCGTCTCAGAGATCAGTGGCCATGGTACTAGCTCTAGTTTCAGCAGTGGTGCTTTCACCTTTTTACAATTACAATTTCGGCCGTAAAAACGACACAAAATGGTCCTATGAAACGAAATGGAGTTCTGGGTTTGTTCTTCCAATGGTTTTGGCCGGGCTTATAATCGCCATTAAGACGGTTTCCTCAACAAATGGAGGGTGTTCAGGCTCGTTCATTCCCTCTCCTGACCCTTCTTGGGTGCTTAGAATTGGGAGTTCTTCTTGGGGACTCGCTGGCGTTTTGCTCATGCTGATTCTTGTGCTTTCATGGCAAGATTCTGTGCAAGAATTCTTCTGGAGATAAGAGAGAAAAAAGCTCCTACTTTCAGTAGTTATTTTGTTTTGTTAGATATGAATTAGTGTATTTTATTAGATATGAATAAATAAAAAATGGCGATTAATGTACTAGCTTTAATTTCTGTGTATGTGAAATAAATATAAGTTGGTGCTAGTAATTTGAGGGCCCGTTTAGTTCGCTGATTCGAGTTTTTAATTCGAGTTGATATGTGATTTTATGTGAGAGCTTTTTACTGTAGCAAAAAAGTTAGATGTGATTGTTTGTGAGAGCTTTTTACTGTAGCAAAACTCGAATTCTAAACTCGAATCAGCGAAATGAACGGGGCCTGAGTTTTCCTAATTTGACAAATGCACAACTTTGATGAGACTGCATAACTGCATAAGCAAACTGTGGATATGTACGTTGGAATCTTAGATATCAAAAAGCTTTTAACTTTTCAACTCAGAAAATAAAAAATCAACGAAGAGAATTCCAACGCTGAAGAAATTTGAGACGACCAACAATTCACAAAAAGAAAACCAAGCTATAGAATCTGTTTTCTTTCTTTTGTTTTTTCTTTTTTTTCTTTTTTGTTTTTTTGAGTAATTGCGAATGTGATTGATTTTGTGTTCCATGATGAAAACTTCGAAAAGGTTTACAATTGTCCCTTTGGCACTAAAATCAATTTTACATAGTTGTAGAGAGTGGAAATAATGGGTTCGTCTCGGAACATAAATTTTTTTTTTTTCTGAGAAAAAAAAAAAGAAAGAAAAAAATTCAATTATTTTGGAGATGTTTAGTAAGGGAATTCATATTATGATTTGAATCATGGTTCATGATTCGCTACAGTATTTTTTCTCATAAAAAATATAGGTAAATTAAAAATAATTTTAATCTATGAACCAAACGTCTCTTTCGTGTGTCATGATAAAAACTTTGAAATGGTTTAAAATTGTATATTTGGCACTAAAATCAATTTTACGTTGTTGGAGAGAGTGGGAATAATGGGTTCGTCTTGGAACAGAAAATTTATTATTATTTTTTTCGCAGAGAAAAAAAAAAGGAAAGAAAAAAATTTGATTATTATGCGTTTCATGATAAAAACTTCGAAATGGTTTACAATTGTCCATTTGGCACTAAAATCAATTTTACGTTGTTGGAGAGAATGGGAATAATGGGTTCGTCTTGGAACAGAAAATTTATTATTATTTTTTTTCTCAGAGAAAAAAAAAGGAAAGAAAAAAATTTGGTTATTTTGTGTTTCATGATGAAAACTTCGAAATGGTTTATAATTGTCCATTTGGCACTAAAATCAATTTTACATTATTAGAGAGAGTGGGAATAATGGGTTCGTTGTTTATTATTATTATTTTTTTCTCTGAGAAAAAAATAAAATGGAAAAAATTTTGTTAGCCTTTATCCGGTAAAACCGGGTGTGTTAACAGGGAACCCGAAGGTTGTTCCCGTCCCTGTCAGGGGAGATGCCAACCGTCTCTCCTTTCTAAGAACACGTACAACCTATGCAAAATTGCAGTTATAAACTCCATCTATCTTTAATATTCTTCCGATATGGGACTTTTGCTCCCTTTCAAAATCCTGTTGGGCCCATAAAGAAGCCACTTAGGAGTCCTATTGGGCTACGTCCACCGAGGCCCAAGCCCACAACTTCCTTCCCGTCAAAAGACTCGAAACCAGCAAAGCCCCTCGCGCCCCTTTCTTCTTCCGATTCTCTGTCAAAGTAGCGCCGGGCTCCCGTCATTCTTCGGTTCACTCTTCCGGTGAGATATTCCCGTCCGTTTCAAAACTCTCGCTCAGGTTTTCATGTTTGAATTGTAATCTTCAAAATAAGCTCTTAAAAAGGAGTTAAATTTGTGATTTTTATCGTCTTTTATGGGTTTATAATTCCGAGAATTGTAGATCCTTCCTTTAATTATTGTTCGGTTTTAATTATTGTTCTACAGATTTTTTTTTTCTTTTTAATGTGCAAGCTAATTGAAATAGAATTAATTGATAATATCTAGTAATGAGTAGTTTTACTTGAATTTTTCTAGGTGGGTTTGGTTTTTCCTTTGAAAAGTCGTATTCTTTTTTTGAGTGTTTGTTTGGCAGTAAAGAAAATGGCAGAAGGAGATGAGGATCTGCCTAGAGACGCGAAGATTGTGAAGTCACTGTTGAAATCAATGGGTGTGGAGGACTATGAACCTCGTGTTATACACCAATTCTTGGAGGTCTGGTACCGCTACGTGGTTGATGTGCTAACAGATGCACAGGTTTACTCTGAGCACGCAAGTAAGCCTGCAATCGACTGTGACGATCTCAAGCTTGCTATTCAGTCCAAAGTCAATTTCAGCTTCTCACAACCCCCTCCAAGGGAGGTAATTTTGCTTCAAACTTAACTCTTGTAAAGTGGGGTTTTTCTTTTTTTGTTTTTTTAATTATGAATATGAAAGACTGAACTTTTGTATTGTGTTGAGCTTAATTGAAAGGAATATATGGGAGTTTCGAGATGTTGGAAATCATACTTTTAGAAACCCCTTGTTGAATCATGATTCATGCTTATAGCATGTCAAAGAAAATGTGTTTCTTTTCTTCTGCAAGGCAGGAGATAACTTTCTTTTGTTACTTTGAAATTTGCATCTGCTTATTCAAGTAAGCGTTATGTCTGGGCTATACTTAACCTCGCAATCAATTCCTTGTACTGTTTACGGATAAGAATCGAGTATTCTTTGAACATGTATTGTTCATATCCCTACGTTGAACTGATCAGTTTTAATGATTTTTCTTTGGATTTAGTTACAGAAACCATAGGAATTTTATGGTGTCTATCTTTCTCTCTCTCTCTGGTGTGAACTTTACTTAGAAAATTAATGTTCTTCTTATTCAATAATCCTCTCACCAGGTCCTACTGGAGCTTGCTAGAAACCGAAACAAAATTCCATTACCAAAGTCAATTTCAGGGCCTGGCATGCCACTTCCTTCCGAACAAGACACATTGATCAGTCCTAACTATCAACTGGCAATCCCAAGGAAACAATCTGCCCAAGCACTTGAAGAGACAGAGGAAGATGAAGAAGCCGCCGATCCGACTCCACCATCCCAAGAACAGAAGACGGATATGCCACAACAGACTCCGCAAAGAGTCTCCTTCCCCCTTGTTAAACGTACCAAGTGAAATTTTCATAGTAGTGGTTGGTTATACTACGGTTTTGAGCACTCTAATGTATAAAAGGAATTGGGCTTAATCTTACCATCCTTTGGAGATGTGAAGAATCATTTAATTGGAAGAAGTTGATAATGTACTGAATCGTTTAATCTATAAGAATATACTGTTTGAAATGCGATAATGTTTACTAGGTCATTGCTTTGACGTAATTTTAACATTATAAAGCAGTGTCACTTCCTATTAAATAAGAGAAAGTTGTTGACAGGACCTTAACGAAACAATCTTCTAGATTATTGACTAAAGAATCTTTTAAATTGGCAGCTAATTATTAGACGCACTGGGATTAACTTGGAAACCGAGTTTTTTTTTAATCCCAACTGGCTTTTTTTTTTTTTTTTTTTTTTTGCTTTATATATAATATACATCTGAATGGAAATCTTTAACCAGCGACGATAAAAATCCAAAATCATAACACGTAGGAATTTCAGGTTTCAGCGCTGGGCCATCTTGCCATCCAAGGGAAACGAATATCACGCATCGGACGATTGAGAGTTTGCATGGCGTAATAAACAAAAAATGGAATAGGTGTGAAATCCAAGGGATGCGGAACTCCAAGTGGGAGATAAAGAATAAGCATTGAAGCTTCTTGTTTAATCTAGTTAGTCATCAAATAACAGAACAACAAAGCTGTTTTCTACACATATATATAATCTATGTACAAGAATAACAAATCTTGACTAAATGATTATATATATATATATATATATGTATTGTTAAGCTATACCAAACAAGGGTCAACTTCTCCAGCCAACAACGCTACTCGCAGCTGGCCCTGTACTTGAAACCGTCAGGCCACGGTCATACATCCTCTGAATCTCTTCCCTGTACTCGGTCAGAGACTTGTCAGGTATAGTCGGAGTCAACTCTACCACATCCCCCATTTTCAGCTTGCACATTGGATCACTCACTGGCTCATGGTTCAGCCTTGGCCTCAGTTCTTCCTTCACCGGGAACCCATATGGTGTCCATCTAGAGGTTCCTCGCCCAGATGTTTCCAAAACATCCATGATTGTTGAGTTCGCTGGGAACTCCTGCACTGACATCTGCAGATTATTCAAAAGAGCTTAACTAATCAATACCGAGTTCTTTAATACAACCATATATAACAAGCCACCAAACAAAGGTTCAGACCAAGTTGAGCCAAACTATACTTCACAACGCAAGGGATACCTTATCGTTCCCGATCATGATGACGAACACCGGCCCATCAGACCCACATTGAGGTTTGTAAGAATATGGGCAATCGTCTGAATGGTAGGGGAATGTGCAGGGTGGCTTAATTGAATCAGAATAGTCAATGGATGACTGGTCTCTGTTCATTGTCTCGCACTGCCAGGTAACAACCCACCGGGCCCACTCAACCATCTGAAGCACAAAGGATGAGTGCTTACAGTCACCTTCTTTGTATCTCCAGTGCGCTGCAATTCCAAACTCGGCTTGCAAATGCATCTCCTTTGTTCGGATTTGGACTTCAAGTGGAACCGTGCCTTCACCCATCACTACAGCGTGCAGAGACTGATACCTAAACGCAAGGAAACAACAGTTGGAAAAAGGAACATGTAACCTAATGAAAAAACAAAGCAGTGATTCTGAGGTATGATACCCATTGAACTTGGGTTTGGTTATGTAGTCTTTGAACTTTCCCGGCACCTCAGACCATAGTCGATGAACAACTTCCAATGCCTTGTAACAATCTTCCTCTTTTTCAACAATCAAACGTAGCCCATGAATGTCGTGAATCTCATCCACATTTAGCTTCTTCCTGCACATAATAAGCACTATCAAGATCACAAACATGCATCTAATCTTAAGAAGTAAACAGCTGATATTCCATAACAAAAACTCAAGAAAAAGCATAACAAAACATAGTAAATCTAGCATTGATTCCAATCACAACGCTTATTTTCAAGGAATCTCAACATTTCGGAAGAGGGTGAAATAAGAAAAGCGTTGTTTGATCTGTATGGTTCTAGTGCTGCAGGGCCTAATGGTTAGTCTGGTAAATTTTTTCAGGATTGCTGGGAAATTGTTAAAAAATATGTGGTTAGTGTTGTTAGAGAGCTTTTCATTGAGGGGGATTTTCTAAGGAATTTTAATTCTATTGTTCTGATTTTGATTCCTAAGGTGGATGATGCTTTGACTGTGGACCAGTATAGGCCGATTGCTTTGGCTAATTTTTCATTCAAAGTGATGACAAAAATAATTGCTAGTAGGCTTGGAGGGATTATTGGTAGAGTTTTATCTCCTCAGCAATTTACTTTCTCGAAAGGTCAGAATATCTCAAACTGTATCGATCTAGTTTCTGAGTGTGCTAATCTTTTGGATAAAAGATGTTTTGGGAGCAATGTGGGATTGAAGTTGGATGTTCGTAAAGGTCAGAATATCTCAAACTGTATCGGTTTAGTTTCTGAGTGTGCTAATCTTTTGGATAAAAGATGTTTTGGGAGCAATGTGGGATTGAAGTTGGATGTTCGTAAAGCCTTTGATACTCATCAATGGGATTTTCTTACATCCACTCTTGTTAAAATGGGTTCTAATTGCGTGTTTGTGGGTTGGATTAAGAGCATTTTAGCTTCAGCTAAGCTGTCTATTCTGGTTAATAGTCGACTACGTGATTTCTTTTCTTGCTCTAGAGGCGTTCGGCAGGGGGATCCTTTGTCGCCTATTCTTTTTTGTCTAGCTAAGGATGCCCTCAGCCAAGTTCTTAACCGGTTGGTGGAGGAACGTCATATTATTACTGTTTCGGCTCCTCATGGTGTTTTTGCTCCATCTCATGTTTTTTTTTTTTTTTTGCTGATGATTTGATGATATTCTATAATGGGTCTATGCAGAATTTGTGTAGGATTTTAGATCTTCTTGATAAGTATAGTATGAGCTCAGGACAAGTTTTCAGTAAGGTGAAATCTGTAGTGTCTATTGGAAAATCTACTCTTCGTCATTCTGCTGCGAATTTGGCTTTGCTTGGCATGAGACGGGGTGATTTGCCTTTTAAATATCTTGGAGTCCCTATTTTTAAAGGTAAGCCAAATTGTGCTCATCTTTGTCCAGTAACAAATAAGGTGATTAGTAAGCTTACTTCTTGGAAGGGTGGTCTTCTTTCTATCATTGGTAGAGTGGAGTTGGTTAAGACAGTGGCTACTTCTCTTTTACATTCTTTTATGGTGTATTGTTGGCCAAAGTCTCTCCTGTTAATTGTTGCTAGAACTATGATGAATTTCATTTGGTCCGGTTCGGTGGAAAATTAAAAAATGATTCACGTCTCTTGGGATAAGGTTTGTAGACCTTGAGGGGGGTTTGGGTATAAGAAATCTTTTAGCTCGCTTACTTGCACAAGTTGGCTTGGAATCTCATTTCTGAGCATGATGGTATTTTTCCTTTCTTGAGGGGTTGTTTTTTAAAGGCCGATGGTGTTCCTAAATCTCGAATTGCTTCTTCTATTTGACCTAGCATCAAAAAGATAGTGTCGAAGCTTTCCTTAGAATCTAGGTGATTGGTTGGTAAAAACTCAAAGGTGAATCTTTGGAAAGATAATTGACTTGGGTCTCCTTTAGTAGACTTGTTGAATGTTCCTGAATACATTAGAGGTCATCTTTCAACTATCGTATCAGATTTTTGGGATGGTTCTTCTTTGGGTCATTCCTTCTTTTTTGGCTGATAGTTTTCCTCATATTGTTCAAGCTATTAGTTGCACTTCAGTTGCTTGTGAAGATCGTCTCATTTGGACTAAGTCGTTGGGGGGGTACTGCTCAGGCTTATGAGGAGGTTCGTGTGGCTTATGTTGAGCGGTCTTGGGGTAGAAAGATTTGGCATGGCTATATTCCCCTTAAAAGGTCGATTGTGATTTGGAAGGTTCTTCATGGTGCTCTTCCAGTGGAGACTGTTATGCAAAATAGAGGTTTTGTTTTTGCCTCAGTTTGTCGTTTTTGTTATAAGCATGAGGAATCTATTTCTCACTTATTTTTAGAATGTGATTTTGTTGTTAAGATTTGGGATCATATCTCTGAGATTTTTGGTAGGCGGTTGTGTCCCGCTCGAAGTATTAAAAGGATGATTTCTTGTACTTTTGAAGCTGATTTTGGTTCTCAAGTTTATTGTTTATGGTCTACTGTGATTGTTACTAACTTTTGGGCTATTTGGTCTTTGAGAAACAGGGTTATTTTTTATAGTGTGATTCCTAGTTTATGTTTTCTTTGGATGGCGGTTAAGCAAGCAGTGGTTGAGATTGGTAGGCTAAAGATTGGTGTTATGAGAAACTCCCTTCAAGAGCTTCTTGCTGTCGAAGCTTTTGGTCTTGCAGTTGTGCCTAGGAAAGCTCCTAAGATCTATTGTGTTGTTTGGAGGACTCCTCCGCCTGCTTAGATAAAAGTAACACGAATGGAGCTACTAAGAGGAATGGTTCAGCTGGGGAATGTGCGGTCTTTCAGAACTGTAGAGGTTTCTTCTTAGAAACTTTCAGTGTTTTCTTTGAACTATGCCTTGCTATAGAAGCTGAGATGTGGACTATTATTATGGCCATTAAGTTGGCTTGGAGTAAAAAGTGGAGGCGCATTTGGTTAGAAAGTGATTCTGCTAGTGCAGTTTATCTTTTTCAGAGTGCTAGTTCCACAGTTTCGTGGTCTCTTCAGAATGCTTGAATAGATGCTCTTGATAAGGCTAGCACTATTAATTTTGTTATTTCTCATTCTTTAAAGTGACTAATACTATTGCTGATTGTTTGGCTAGTTTTTGTGTAGTTTTTGGTTGTTACACTAGGTAGCATAATGTTCCAAGTTTTCTTCTTAGAGAATTTAGTTTGGATGCTTCTGGTTTTACAAGATATAGGTTCAAGGCTTGATGTTTTGTTTTTCTTTTCCTTGTTGTTTTTTTTTAGCCTCTCTGTTTTTTATGTATTTTTTCTTTTGCTTTTAATAAATTTTCCGTTGAGGTTTTTTCCAAAAAAAAAAAAAAAATGAATCTCAAAATTAATTCATCTCAGGTCAGGTTTTTTTTTTTTTTTTTGGCATGTGAGAGAGAGGTGTTACTTACTTCAACATTTTGGAGTGTATGCTATACAAGCTCTTGTGCCGTCCTGAGAGAACATGATACGAAATGCCTCTATCCTGTAGAGCTTTCTCCAATTTGTTTACGGCAGAAGTAATCATTGCCTCATCAAAGGACTCAAGAAGCTTGGAGGAGAGATCTTCGTGCTGGTTAGGGTAGAGGTGCTTAAAGCATAAATTCTCCAGCTGCTCCTTCCAAGTAGAGATTCCTAAACGGTTGGCCAAAGGAACAAAAATCTCCAAAGTTTCCTTCGCAAACCTCTGCTGCTTTTCCAAAGGTAGTGCATCCAGTGTCATCATATTATGCAACCGATCTGCCAATTTAATGAGGACAGCTCTGGCATCTGCCATTGCGAGAAACATGGTATGCAGTCGATCTGCTTCTACCATTTTACTCGCCGTATTGTTATCACGGGCAAGCTTACTCAGCTGGCTCAGCTTAGATACCTAACAAATTGCCACAGAGATCAAAAGCTGGTAAGGCTTATGTTAAACTCAAAAAGTACATAAGCATAGTCAGCAGAAAATAACTACTAAAAAACATTTTCCTAAGACAGACATAACAAACGAACCGTTTCAAACTGCAATGTCGAAGTAAAAGGTAGAACCGTAGGAAACTTATGCAATTAGCCACAGTTAAAAACAAATATACAGAACTCTCCCCCTAGTATAGAATTGCATGAAACTATATAAATAACATACTTTTCACAATCAAACTACATAATAGTGCCCTATAACTTGTGAGTCGAATTGAATAAAACATACAAGTTTCGAATATTTAAATTCTCACCCCTCCAACTAAATCAGCAACCCCATGTCCAAAAGTCTCATGAATGTAGTCGTAACTTATCAAAGAATCATCAAGCGTATCGTGTAAAAGCCCTGCAGCAACCACCGTAGAATTAGCACCAATCAGTGCGAGCAACACCGCCGTTTCCACACAATGCTGCAAATACGGATCACCACTTGCTCGCATCTACATCAAAGCAATGCAAAACACAAAAATTTCTCAACCAATATAACCAATATCCCAAATAAGATTATCTCTTAAGCATTGAAATCAAAACTCACCTGCCCTCTATGGGCCTTTTCGGCCTCGTAAAAAGCCTTAACAACAAACTCATCGCGGAATATCTTGTGCCGCAATTGCGCAGCCAGAAGCAAATCTTTAGCGTACGGCTCGGAATTGGACTCTGAAAAACCACCCTCAATGTTGAAGGTTAATTCATCCACAAGCGCAGCTGATAATCCCACATCCAAATTGTCTTCTCGCACCTCGAAACCCGTCGAATCGAAATCGATACACGACGATCCCAACGCACCTCTAACGAAGCCGTTGAACAAACCACTGCTTCCGCATCGAAACGAGCTCTGAAGATTGGTCTCCCCACTAGAACTACTCTTTTCCCTGGCGACCCTCATCGGAGGGCTTCTCGCCGAGCTCCCGCTGCACGAAACCGGGCCCTGAAATACCGAAACAGGGCTCTGATCCCTACTGCTCAAAGAAACCCCATTGAATTTGCTCGGAGAATAGCGAAAGGAGCTACTCAATTCCTTCAATTCTTCGCTTCTGTCGTGCCACAGAGATCCCAAATTGCCCAATTCTTCTCCTCCGCCGGAGAAGCTCGACGTCGAGGAGGCGTGCTTCAACGGATGAGAGGAAAACAGGCACGAAAGCCCACCGACAACCGGCTTCTGCGACGTGGAAGCGGTCGATGTCGACGACGAAGATCGGGAGCTCAATTCGAAATCGTACGTTGAGTGAGCATTGATCTGGCACGGGTGCGGCGTCGAGCAGACGCTACTCGGCGGGCTCGCGTAAAGAGCTATCGTCGGAACAGCCATGGAAAGTACTTCACTTTGCCTTCAAATCTCACCCTTAGATCAACACACCTTCAAGTCAACTACAAGTTCCTCAAAAGACCCGATCAAAAATTACCTCCACGAATAACCAAATGCCTCACATACCCAGAAATTGTACACTGAGATTTCAACCAAAGAAGAATCGAAACAAAAAAAAAAATTTATTTTTTTTTCAAGACCCAATTTTTTTTCTACCCAGATATTATAATAATAATAATAATAAAAATAAAAATAATAACCAGGAAACTTCCTCAAAGACCCAGAATTTTCTTACAAGTTTCTGAGCTACCAATCACTCAGCCGACGACGATAAAAACCCCCCCAAAAGAATTGATTATATTTTTTTCTGAATAAATAAAGGATTTAAGGGAGGATTTCTTCGGCGTAGGAAAATTAGGGAGAAAATTAAGCTACAGTATGTACAGATTTATATAGAAATAAGGAGAACCAAATCGAGTTTACAAAACGCGAACCCTAATTTGGACGTAATTTGGATGAACAAAGAAGGAAGAATAGTCAAAGACGATTGGAAAGAGAGACGGAGCTTCTTTTGATTTTGTGTGAGAACCAACCTCTGTCCTTGTCCTTCGTCTTCCTTTGATGTTAATTGATTAGCGGCCAGCGAATTGGGGATATGAGATTACCAGATTACCCTTCAGATGAAGCTGAAATAACGGGAAGGTGAAATCCGCATTTTTCTCAACGAAGGAAATTCGGTAGTAAGTTTGAATTGTGGTTTCGTTAATGGTGATATTTGGATAATCTAAATTAAGTTGGAACTGGAGGCTGGAGCTAATTAATTATCTGTGGGCCCGTTTTTATTTTGAGTTTTTGCTTTTTATTATTTTTTTTAACGAAGTTGTGCACGTCAAATGTAAACGAATCTGTTTAAGAAATATAGGGAAATAGAAACAGATAACTAATGCCAGTTTCTTTCTTTTAAAATGCGGAACACGTGTTATGAACTTGAAGAGTAATTTATCTGTTAAGTTTTAGAGCTCGTTTAGTTTATGAATTAGAATTATATGATTAGAATTATTTTTTATTTACGTATATTTTTTATGAGAAAAAATATTATAGCGAATCACGAATCATGATTCGAATCAAGGAATGAATCCCTTTACCAAACAGACTCTTAGTAACTGTGTTATTATAAAATATATAAAATCTTAAAAAGAAATGATAATAGAAGAAAAATAAAAATTTGGGGCAAGAAGTAAAGAAAAAAGTCAAAAAAGGATTAAAAATGAAGAAATAGATAAATTTTTGGGAAAAAAGAACCACACAAAAAGAATAAAGTTTTAGAGAAAAAGTATATAGAAAGGGTTAAAAAAAATTTGAGAAAAATAAACCAAAATGGAAAAAAAATAAAATTTCAAAACAAAAATTTAAAAGAAATAGTCAGAAAAAGACTAAAATTAAAAATTAAATAAATTTTTAAGCAAAAGAGACCAAAATGAAAAAAAAAATGCTTTAGGATAAAAATAAAAAATGGTTCAAAAAAGGATCAAAATGAAGAAATAAATAAATTTAGGGTGAAAATAACTAAATTAAAAAATAAAATAAAATTTAAGAACAAAAATAAAAAAGGGTCAAAAAAAGGCTAAAACTAAGGAATAAATAAGTTTTAAGGTAAAAAAAATAATAAAGTTTAAGGATAAAAATAAAAAAAAAGTTTCTAAAAATGATCAAACTGAAAAAATAAATAAGTTTCATGATAGAAGAAGCCAAAATAAAAAATAAAATAAAATTTTAGGATAAAAATAAAAAAAGTAAAAAAAGATTAAATGAAAAAATAAATAAAAATAAGGTAAAAAGTTAAAAAAAATTAAAAGGAAGAACTTTAGGAAAAACGAAACAAAAAACAAAAAACAACAAGGAAGAGTGGGGCTGCATTTCGACCAACAGTGAAGCGCTCAAGCTAGACTAGAGAGGATTTAAAAAAAAAACAAAAAAAAAAGATGAAGAATAACATCTAACAAGGAGAACGATTCCTTGAGAGCCGAAAAAGGAGAATATTATCTTTTGCTCCTAAAAAATTGATATTCCCCTGTGAATAATGAATATGGTTAAGAAATCTAGTGAAATTCATATCAAAACATTAATAAATGTGGTTACAAAATATAGTTAAATTCATATCAAAACAAATGTTTATGTATTTCAAATTCTTCCCAAAAATATATTTCAAATTCAAAATTTGTTCAGATGCGTATATTGACCGGCCATATTAAAAGAAGTGAGGAGATCTATAGATCCGTTTAGTTTATTGATTCGAGTTGAGATGTGACTTTATATAAGAGATTTTTATTGTAGTAATCAAGTTAGATATAAACATTTTTTAGAGCTTTTTACTGTAACAAAACTCAAATTCTAAACTCCAACTTCCATGTGCATCTGTTTAGTTCGTTGATTTGAGTTTTTAATTCGAGTTGAGATATGACTTTATGTGAGAGCTTTTTACTGTAATAAAAAAATTAAATGTGACTGTTTTTAAAAATTTTTTACTATAATAAAACTTAAATTCTAAACTTAAATCGATAAAGTGAACGGTCAAACACATTCCAATCCCAACTCCGAAGAATCTGTTCTCTTCAAATTATTTGACATTTATTTTTAGTTTTAAAATGAAAAACAGTAATAGGGGAACATTATTAAAAAGTGTAAAACCTGGAACCACGTGTCTGAGTTTGGTCTGCTATGATACACGGGTGTGCACAGTCATATTGTGTACCCACACTCTGAAACCCAATAAAAACAAAGTCAAGCTTATATTGTACATGGACTACCGGTACAAAAAACAGGAAACGCACCGGGAAAACTCTCTAAAAAAAATGCTTTTTTTTCTTTGCTGAATTAAGAAAATGCTAAGCAATGATTTATCTTTTCTTTTATGATTTACCAAAAAAAAATATTATCTTTTTTTTGTGACATCGTATATTAGAAACTTGAATGTTTATGGAATTTCCTTCGTAGACTTCTTTCTTGCGAAAACAAAATATATGGTTTGTTCATTTCGCTGATTCGAGTTTAGAATTTAAATTTTTTTACAGTAAAAAACTCTCATAAACAATCACATCTAACTTTTTTACTACAGTAAAAAGTTCTCACATGAAGTCACATCTCAACTCGAATTCTAACCTCAAATCAGCGAATCAACGAAATTAGTTCCTTTAACAAGTGCCCATGATTTAAGCCTAAAAAAAAAAAAAAAAATATTGCCGTGTTTGAAATTATTCTTATTTTTATTTTTCACGTTTTTTGAGAAATAAAAAATGAAAGTGATTTCAAAACAGTATTTGACATAATTAAAAATAAAAAATAAAAATAAAAATAATTTTTTAATTTAGTATAAAATGAGAGAAAAATAAAAAACAACTTTTAGTCATTTTTTATTTTTTATTTTCATTTTCTCATCTCAAAAGCAGAGAGAGACATTACAAGATTTTTTTTATATACTGAAAACATTTTTTTAATAAAATTATTAAACATATTTTTAAAAATAATTTTTGTCTGAGATTAAAAACGTTTTTATTTTCATTTTCATACAAAAAAAAATAAAATTATTTTGAAATAAATTTCAAATGCATCCAATGATTCTCTTTTTTTTCTGTGAAATTTCATAAAATTTCCCTTATAGAGAATTTACGTTTGATATATGTAATGGTTTATATAGTTCGTACTTATCCTCTTACATGATATTTTATATGCAATAGTTGTTGGAATGATAAACATCATTGGAACTTAAGTAAAGCGTTGTTAAGCATTAAAGGACATTAGTTCCCACAACTTGTTTGCCCACATAATGCAAATCTAACTTTTGGGCAGCATCTTAATCAGAGATGGGCCCACCATCCACCCTTGAAAAAACTAGAAATCAGAAGATGGGGCCCATCTCCTGATATTTATTTGCCGAGTATACTATTAACTACTAGTTTGGTGAAACAATCCCGATAAGGATGAGGAACCCACTGAGTTTTTTTATTTTTTTATTATTTATTTTATTTTATTTTATTTCTTAAACCAAGTTCTTCCATTTGGATACGTTAAGCAAAAATTATCTGTTTTCAATTATCCAATATAATTACTCATAATGTATGGGAAAATTTTGCCCCGACAATTCACAATCAAGATTAGTGCCTAAAGTAGTGCTTTTCTTGGACTATTTTAAGCTAGAAAACGCTTTAGACTTGATTCGCGTAAAGAGGTGGCAATACGTAATACAACACGAATATAAAGATACTATTTACACGAAATTAATTCAATTTAAAATATAAATATACAAAAAAGTATTTTTTAATCAAAATGTTTTAAATAGATTTAATTTGAATTACATCAAAAATTTAAGAATTGTGATTTATATTAACAATGTAAAATATAGATAAACGGACTAGATAAATAAATTAGCACTCGACTTATTTATATTAATCGTGAAAGTACATATTTAAGTGACGTTTTTAAAAAATAAATGACACGTGAGTCGATTAAAACACGACACAAAAATTTTTGTTCATTTACATTTTTTAAATTATGGTGACTTGAGTTCAAATCTTGATTTGTTAAGGTTTATTTGAGTATGATTTGACTTAGGACTCTAATTTGAGTTTGTATTTAGATGTGCACATTTTGAGTTATGTTTGAATTGAGAATCTATTTGAGTTTGTGTTTAAGTGGATCAAAACTTAAATTTGTATTTAGATAGTATTTTAATAAAAACTCAATGGTGATGAAAAATTTTAATAGGATATATGAGTGGCGTTTTATTCATTTATTCGTTGTGAATGCATAGAAGAAAAATCATCTCAATCAGAATTAAAATAAAAAAATTATAACGTTTTTAAAAATAAAAAAAAAATTATTTATTAATTTAAGTTTTAGTTTAAAAATTTAAATTGAAGATGGAACTCGAACTAAGTCCACACGAATGGGACTTAAATTACCACCCTAGAATAAATCTTACACGTGGTGGAAATACAAATACATCAATGAATTTGCTGAGCTTATTGGTGAATGTTATTGCTTTGCCAGATATATTTTCTAAAAAAATATATTTATTTTTAGTAGAAAATATTGGAGGGACAGTATTGAGAATTCAGATGGGAGAGTGAACCGAAACCATCCACCATCCTCGAGAAGCAATAGAATACGTCAAAGTCCATGATAAGGACCACCGCGTGCGAATCTAATTTCTCATTTTCTAATTTTATTTGATTTTTTTTATGTTTGTTTGTTTTTTTATGTTAGATTCAGTTTCGTGGAGGGCTTGAGAAGCACGTGGCGAAGTGATGGCAAAGACCACCGCCACTTTGTCAGCGAAAGCAGCCGCCACGTGGTAAGCGTGGCGGTTAGTAGGTCAGACTTCCTTCCGGCACGCTCTCAGATGCTGACGTTCCATTCTCAGCGCGTGATCATTTGCTGCCGACTCTCGCTCATTCCGATATTTCAGGGACGTGTTTGTCATCTTATCCGACGATTTATATGACTATGAATTTTCTTTTTCTCTTCCTTTTTTTTTTTTTCCAAAAAAAGAAACAGCTTCTAATAGAAGTCCCAAAGGCCCATTGTGATTTTGCACTTTGTTTAGTATTTAGGGCTATTTTGGTAGTGCTCTAAATTTAAAAAAAAAATTATTATTAATTGTGTTCTAAAAAAATAATTGTTATCAAAAGTAATTGAGTGTTTAATTTATAAACTATAATTATGTAAGTGTTGTTGATTCTAAAAAAAAGCGTAATAATATTTTGTAAATTATGATGTTGAATTGTTATGGGTAATAAAGATGATTAAAATAAATATGATATGTAATTTAAATATATATAATTTTGTTTGTTGTTAAGAAATACTTGTTTAACTTTAAAAATAAACATAATTTGTCATGAGTTTTCTAACATTAAATTTATAATAATTAATATTTTTACAATTATTCATTCACAATATGTAGTTACAACAAAAACTAGCATTAGTGAGTAACCAACATATATAACCTAATTTATCATCAAGATAAGGACAAAATATACATTCCATTATAAAAAACAAGTGGAGTCATTTTGCAAATTAGGTTGTGCTCATTAAACTTGTAGCAATTTGATCTCGTACTTTATTCATTTATTGTGATAGTAAAGCACTAGCAGCTTGATTTTCTTCTACACTGTCTTCTAGTTGATTCTCTTCACGAACAATATCATTTAGATTATATGCGACTTTTTGAAAATATCGATCGCGCTTAGCATGCCTCCTAATATAATTACGGAGTGCCATTATTGCAATATTTTTTTTCACTTATGAATGAATAATTATGCATATCTCTAAAAAAATTTTCATTTTTTCTTTCACACGCTAATGCTATGTTTGGTAGGATGGAAAGAAAATATGATAGAAAGGAAATATGGAAGTGATGGAAAATAGCAATGATGGAAAGGAAATTGCTTTTCTTTTATATTGTTAGGTATGAGAAGATGGAAAGAAAATGAGCTTACCTTCACTTGTTTGGTATTGGAAGTTAAATTGGGAGGAAAGAAAAAATCTTACTCGTAAATTACTTTTATACCCTTAGATTTTTTGCTTGGATGTTGATGGAGAAAAGGGTAGTTTAGTAACTTTGCTCACTTTAATGAGTTGTCCCCATTTTCCATTCCATTTTCTGACCACTTGTGGAAAGAAAAAAAATGGTGAGGCCCACATGTATTATTTTCCACTCCATTTTCTCTTCATCTCTCTTTTCTCTCTTACGAAACAACTTACATTTTCATTTTTCCTTCCAAAATCACTCCACCTTCTTCCTTCCTTTTACTTTTTTTTCCTACCAAATACACTCTAAAAATGTGTTCAATGACACTTCTAAAAGAAGAATATGCTTATTTAAATACTTTCTTATAACCGGTCAAGAGTCAAATCAATTGTAGTTTGACTTTTGTGTATCTTATTTTCTTTTTTTTTTTTCCTCCTATATATTTCCTTGACACCATATTGTTATAATTAAATAAAAAGTCGGATTATTAGTATCAAAACATATTCACTTGTTGATTAGCAAAAAAAAACATATTCACTTGTTTTACTTTGATTACTGACGCCATATTATCATCAAATAAAAAGTTCGATTATCACTATTTATTACCAAAAAAATATTCACTTTTTTAAATTTGATTTCTAACATTATAATTATCGATTAAAAAGTTCGATTATTATCACATAAAGATATTCATGACTGATTTTACTTTGATTTCTGATAATTTTTTAGCTATGCCTATCTTGATATTTTAGGATAAAAGTGTTTGATTTCTTCATAAATAACTATTTATAAAAGTGAAGATTTTAAAATTGGAAAAAGAAAAAAAAACCCCCCAAAAAAAAAAAAGTTATCAAAGAATGCATACACATAAGATATAAAGAGGCCCTCTCTACATTAGTAACAAGTGTAATGTAATTATCACCAATGTTATCACATCCATGATTGTCCCATTACGTCATCAATTTTTATTTAATCGTTAATCGTTATTCTATTTCAGGATAGCATAAATTCACAGGAATCCTATCTACTAATAGCAGTGTAAGATGAACAAAATCAAAAGCCCGTTGATGATCAAAAGTTCTCTACAATAAATGAGTGAAACTTGTAGTATATTGATCACCAAATTAGATTCTAAGTAGTAGAAAATTGGATTACTATTTTCAAATTCATAAGATGTGCTAATTTTATTTCGATTAAAAAAAAAGTGCTAATTTGATATCTCATTGCCATATATTATATATTATATAGCATTGCCATATATTATATATTATGATTCCGTTTATTTCACCGATTCGAGTTTTGTTACAGTAAAAAATTTTCAAAAATAGTCACATATAACTTTTTTACTACAGTAAAAAACTCTCTTATAAAATCATATCTCAATTTAAATTAAAAATTTAAATTAACAAACTAAACAGACTCTATATAATCCATTATTATTGGCACTTTGCAATACATGCATGCGTGAAGAAGAAGTTAATTTTGCCGTATGAAATGGTTAACTTTGTGAGCGCCAATCGTGCAAGCGAAGTCCATGAATGTGTTAGAATGCAACAAATAGAGCAAGTTACATCTTCCAATACGATACCTGTAGTTTTGGACAGCGACGTAGCTACGAGTATGACATGCTACACCCTTCCATGCACGCTACTATTAGGACACCCGACAGTGACATAACCCAACTTTGGCAATTAAATGAAATATATATCGAATTAAGAAACTATGGCATACTTTTTTTTCCATTATTAATTAATTAGAGCCTTTCACTAGTAGACTTCCTTACTATTAATATCAGTTTTTTACCGTTAAATCTAATAAAAATCACATTAGATTAAAAAATATATGTAAAATAGATAGTTCATTAATATTTATACACAAAATACAAGATGATATTAAATAATTTAAACAAAGAATCTTCCTAAACTAGATAATTACAACGTCCTAAAATTCAGATAAAGAAAAATCTATTCTACGAAATTATATTTTAGAAAACTAATCTTGATTAAAAAAATAAAATTATAATTAATTATTTTCCTCATTATAATATCTCGTAATTGAAATCAACAGTGTCTTCTCATAGCCTTTTAAAAAAAGACTCTAAAAATAGCATAATTTAGTTTTTGACAAAATTTCCAGCGCCTAATAAACAAATGGTTTCTAATATTGGGATTATTAATACACAATAAACTGAGTTTTATTTATAAGTCTCTGTACGAAAAAAGTATTAGTACATAGTTGATGTGGGACAAAAGGTACAATCGAAAAAAGAGAAATTCTCTTAGATTATATGGTCTTAATTTTTACTTTTTATTTTTAATTAATATTTTTTTAATCAAAAAATATTAATTAAGAGTAAATAAAAATTTAAAATGAAGGTGGAACTGGAACCAAGCCAAAAATCTAAAACCTATCCTTTTCAGGACAATCCACAGGGCATGGATCCAACTAATGACCAGTGGGAGCACCCCATGCCCTCTCTCAAAATAAAAAACTCCTTTTATATGTTTGTCTTAAGTTTTAACGGTGACCAAATCTGACAATCTGCAGGTCGCGGGCCGGGCCGACCCAGCCCATGAATTTCATGGGCCGGGCTGGGCCAGCCCGTATAAGAATGACCTCGGCCCAGCCCACACCACGAGCTAATTTTACGTGGGTCAAGTTAGCCCGTGCCACAAGTTAGGATGGGTCGTGTCATGGGCATTGAATGGGCTAGCCCACCAAGGCCCGTCTTGGCCCATCTAAGCATGCAATTTTTAATTTTTTAATTTTTAATTTTTTTTGAATTTTTAAACAAGTTAACAAATATATAAGTTTGAATGGTCAATGGAAATATGAAAATGTATATTTTATTTATGATTACCTTATTAAATAAAAATCATTTTAAAGAAAATCCAGTATGACAAAACCTTAGTAAGAAAAAAAGAGTACAATAAGAAGAACTATACATAAGATGTTTACAAAATTACTAAAAAAAGAAAAAAACATGAAGATATTATGGACCTAGATGGGCTGGGCTGGGATCCAGTATGACAAAACCTTAGTAAGAAAAAAAGAGTACAATAAGAAGAATTATACATAAGATGTTTACAAAATTACTAAAAAAAGAAAAAAACATGAAGATATTATGGACCTAGATGGGCTGGGCTGGACCAGCCCATTATGGGCCAGGCTAGGCCGGCCCACCATGGACCTAGATGGGTCAGCCCAGCCCGGTCTGGCCCTTGACTTTTCACAGGCTGTGCCGGCCCGGTCCATTGATCGATATATGTTGGCCCAGCTCAACCACCAATATTTATATGTTGGACTGTGCCTTGAATAGTGACAGGCCATGCCGACCCGGCCCGTCATTGTGTCAGGATGGGTCTGGGCCGGCCCACGGTCCCCGGTCCCCGGCCCATTGTTGCATCTCATCATCCATACTTTTCCATAAATCTATATTTATATTCTTTTTCATCTTTTTTTTTCTTTTTTATTTTTAATCTCAAACCATTTAACTCTTTTTTTTTCTTCTTTTTGATCTTTTTTTGGGAAGGAAATTTTTAATAGTTAATACCTATCAACCATTTGGTGTAATTTTTTGCTTTCATTTCTCCCTGTCGTACTTATAGTTATTTGTTTTTATAATTGTATTCTTATTTCTCACTTTTTTTGAGAGATTCTCTGGTACACCTGACGTATCAGTAGGTAAGGTATTTTTAGCTGTTGAATCTGTATACGTTTTAATTTTTACATAATTTTATACATATTCAACAGACAAAAAACTTAGCATGCCGATACGCCGACATATCGTAGAAGGTCCCTCTTTCTTTCACTTTAATTCCAAAACCCATTCATTATTTTTATCAAAAGTTTGATTACTACTCAAACTCTTTTTTTTTTTTTTTTCAAATGGTACTCAAAATTTTTGAGTTTAATAAAAAAAACTAGTGTAAGGAGGTGTAGAGGTAGAAATCTACAAGTAAATTTATTTAAAATGCCAATGATCGCTCCTGGGAGAAGATTGCGCTAACTAGTCGACTCGAGTTGATTAAGCGTAGAGACAGAAATGTAAAGTGCAAACAAATAAATGAACACAAGAAGAATTTATAGTAGTTCACCTCCAGTGTAAAGGCTAAGTCCACTGCAGGGTCTCAGGGTTTCACTATATTGCGTAAAAAGTTACAATCAGGAATGAGAAAGAAGAAGAGAAAATGAGAGAATTTAGAGAGAGAGAATGTGAAGAATGAGGTCTGAGAATAGTGAATTCCACCCCCTTCAACTTGTGATCTTAATCCCCTTTATTACAGGAGAAGGTTGTTTCCTTTTTTCTTTGAGTTGATTTTCTCTTTCATTGTTTTCTTATATGGTTTGCGGCTACTTTCCCCTTCTTTGTTGATTGGATTCATGCCTTTAATGTAGGATTTGGTTGGATTAAGTTTTGTGGCCTTTAAGGAATGTTTTTTCCTGATTTATTTGTGGTGATCCACACGGGTCTCCTGTTGTCATGCTTCTTTAATCGTTTTGAGTCAATCGTATCTCCAGTTGATTTTAGGCGACTTTCTCCCCGAAACTTTGTCTATGTGTACGAATGTGATCGTGATGCTAATTTTGACCCTAACATGAGGTATATAAGACTTATGAGTAATGTTAGGGACACGAACTTAAATTCAACTTTTATTATCATTAATTGATGTGATAATATTTTAAACACCCACCAATGTGAAAATGACAACTCATATACCGCATTATCAGTTGGTACACAAAATTTAAATTTGGGTTGATGTCTCTAGCATTATTCTAAAACTATTATAGCCATTAAAGTATTGCTTAATTATGAATATTAGAAGTTTTATATATTATTTTAGAACTTTATTAGTTACATATATTATTTTTAAATTGTGCCCCGCTAAAATCAATTTCTAGCTCTATTACTAACTCTCCTTAGTCCTGATGCGAGCACTCTTCACATTACAACGGCACAAATATAGTTATTTTATTAAGCAATTACTGATTTTTTTAGAAAACGATAACAATAAAATAATAATTATCATCTGTATACACACCCTTAAAAATATAACTTCTAAATCTAATGGAAGACCCCTTCATGCGGTCGAATCTCCTTTTAATCCTTGTAGCTTAATTGTCATTAACACCTCGTATTTCACCGCTATTTTCAGTGAATTTATATATACATATATATATATATATATATTCATCCAAAATAAAGTAAAAACCCATCCCATCGTTACTGTATTGGAAAAATTAGGTATTTCCGGCTCAAAAACAACTTCACCGTGAATAATATTTATGAATAATATTGTACACGTGAATAATGCCGTATATGTGAATAGTACCGTATAGATTAATAATATTATACGCAACGGACAAACCCAACACAATAACTATTGAATACTTATAACAAATAAAAGAACACCAGAATTAATAATGGAGTTCGGCCAAATATTGCCTACGTCTCCGGACACTATTGATCACTCTATTTACTAAAGAGAAGAAGATTACATACAAATTGGACAGAAATTGTAAAAGCCTACAAATTGGAAATCTAAAAAATTTCCTATAAATTTACAAAGGGAAAAAGCTTTCAATTTTTAGAATGCAAAACAAATGAAGGGAGGCCTGTATTTATAGCCTCTGCCTCCAAAAGTCAACATCGTTTTCGGTGCTCTCTCTCTTCTTCTCCCTCTCTGATTTTCTCTTTTTGCAGCCCATATTTTTGACAAATTAAGCCACACTTATTGACTAACAAATCTCCACATTGGCAAAAGTGTCAAATGAGTGTCCTTTGAATAGTGCCTTCAAACGTGTCACCCGGCGCTAACTCAAATATGCAAGATATTGACCAAGTCCAAACAATGTTTAAACTTCACTGTTGTCACCACCTTGGTCATCATATCTGCAGGATTCTTTACTGTCGAAACCTTATGAAGGAGTAACTCACATTCTTCGAGAATTTCCCGCACAAAATGATAGTGAATGTCAATGTGCTTCGTCCTTGCATGGTCGACTCGATTTTTCGCTAACTGCGCTTTTACTATCACAATGCACCGTAATGTGCTTCTGACCAACTCCCAAGTCTTCAAGCAACCTTTGAAGCCAAATTGTTTCCTTAATAGTTTATGTAATAACCATGTACTCTGCCTCTGTCATAGACAAAGCAACTGTCGACTGCAAAGTAGACTTCCAATAACTCATCTTCTTCGAGAATTTTCGGCACAAAATGATAGTGAACGTCAATGTGCTTCGTCCTTGCATAGCAGACTTGATTTTTTGCTAAGTGAATAGCGCTCTAACTGTCACAATGCTCCGTAATGTGCTTCTAACCAACTCCCAAGTCTTTAAGCAACCCTTGAAGCCAAATTGCTTTCTTAATAGCTTCTGTAATAGCCATGTACTCTACCTCTGTCGTAGACAAAGCAACTGTCGACTGCAAGGTAGACTTCCAACTAATTGGCGCCTTGGCTAAAGTGAACAAGTAATCACATGCGTAGTCAGAATCACAATATCCAACTATAACCTGATCAAGTGAATTTTCCCGCACGAACACCAAACCAACATTTACGGTGTTTTTTAAATACTATAGAATCCATTTCATAGCTTGCCAATGACCTTTGCCAGGGTCATGCATATACCTACTTACAACTCCAACTGCCTGTGAAATGTCAAGCCTCGTACACACTATTGCATACATCAAGCTATCTATTGCATTAGCATATGAAACTTTTGCCATATATTCCCATTCTGCATTAGTCTTGGGAGATAACTGGGCACTAAGCTTCAAATGAGGAGCAAGCAGGGTACTTACATGTTTTGAATTTTCATTCGTACCAAAACGTTGTAGTACCTTCTTCAGATATTGCTTCTGAGTCAAACAAAGCTTGCCTACCGATATGTGCTTGTTTATTTCCATTCCGAGAATCTTCTTGGCTTTACCTAAATCCTTCATCTTAAACTCTTGATTCAGTTGAGCCTTCAATTTATCTATTTGTGATTGGCTATTCGATGCGATTAGCATATCATCAACATACACGAGTAAGTAAATGAAAGTACCATCTTATAGCTTGCGCAAATACACACAATGATCGTACTTGCTTCTAGTGTACTTCTACCTCAGCATAAACTTGTCAAATCACTTGTACCACTGCCTCGGGGATTGCTTCAATCCGTACAATGATTTGTTTAGCTTACAAACCCAGTTTTCTTTTCCAGCAACCTTGAATCCTTTTGGCTAAGTCATATAGATTTCATCATCCAAATCACCATGTAAGAACACGGTTTTTACATCTAGTTGAGCTAGCTCCAAATTTAAAAAATTTCTTACAGATTTACAAAGCGGAGAAACTCTCAGTTTTTGGGATGCAAAACAAATGAGGAAACACATGTATTTATAGCCTCTGTCTTCCCCTCTTCTACGCGTGAACCAGCTATAAACAACTGAGTTCATCTCTGAAAGTCAGCACTATTTTTGGTGCTCTCTCTCTTCTTCTTCTCCCTCTCTGACTTTCTCTTTTGCAGCCCATATTTTTAACAAATTAAGCCACTCTTATTGACTAACATACTGAACATACAACTATCGGTGTCTTCGTCCAAAAATATAGTAAAAACATGGGTGTCTTCGTCCAAAAATATAGTAAAAACACACTCCAATAAGAATAAGCATACAATTATCGAAGTTTTCATCCAAAAATAAAAATAAAAACTCTCCTAACAAGAATAAACATACCATTATGATAAGAACCGGTGAAGTAGCAAGATTACAGAAACTATAGAATTACACATATCTAAAAAATTAAACGAGATTCAAATAAAATGTCAAATAAGAAAAGAGGATTTCTTTTTCTATGTTTTTTTTTTGGTAAGTTTAAAGACAAAATTAAACAATTAAAAAGGATTGATGAAAAGATGTGCAATGTCATTATAATTCCGCGACCTTGTTGTTTTTCAGTGTGTGGCAGGGTAATTCCGTTTTTGTCCAGGCCATCTATAAGAGTTGCACAATCCACTCATTCTTCAACTCCAAAAGAAGTTATCATTAAATGGTCAATTTGATCAGGGGAAGGAATTGCCGACTGTCCCAACTCTTCAATATAAAAACAAATATTCAAACTTCAAAAAAAAAAAAAAAAAAAATTCAACCCGCAAACCAGTAATGAGTTATGAAACAGAGAAACAAAAGTAGCAAGAAACTATAGTAAGAAAAGTAACACCTTTTTTTTTTTTTTTTTTTTCTAAATATGAAAAAAAGACAAAACAGCAACAATAACAATCAAACTCCATTTCCTCAAAAAAAAAAAAAAAAAAAAAATCAAACTTGATTTACTGACCATACCTCATCCTCAATACAGTCTATCATAAGAAATTTTCTCCGAGGGGATTGTCCAAAAGATTTCCTCAAATTAAGAATTCATGAACTGTCAGTTTTATCATATCTAACATGGAATACATAATGGATTTTGATTAGACATTTAACATTCTCCGAAACTAAAACAAAATGCAAGCTCTGGATTTTAATAATGATAAACTTGGTGCATCAATTTGAATCCTTTCAATGTTGTGACATATATATATACGTGTGTGTGAATGGTCGTCATTTGTTTTCTTGCTAGGAATGGACATAGATAAAATCTCCAACATACCTGCCTTGATATTGCATAAGATATTGTCTTGTTGCAGTGGGTTTATATGAGTAACGATATTATCCAAGATACTGTCCACTATTGTCCCAACATCAGCTATTTTTCTTTTAAACATTTTCGTGGATTGAAAACTCTCAAGATTTCCAAACTTGACGAGCTAGAGTCAGTCATGCCCCGTTTATTTCACCGATTCGAGTTTAAAATTTAAATTTTGCTATATTAAAAAGCTCTTAAAAACAGTCACATCTAACTTTTTTGTTACAGTAAAAAACTCTCACATAAAATCACATCTCAACTTAAATTAAAAACTCGAATTAGTGAACTAAACGGGCCATCAATATTGTAAATTCTGCACATTTAGATGAACTTGGCAGCGTTAGTATTGATACGTATAAGCTTCAATCCTTCATTTTGACTTCCTGTCATTATGTTAAAGACCTACGCCTAAAAGTATGTGGTATCACGCATGATTTATTAGTGTCTTTATGTGTGTGTCAAACGTTAAATTAAATAAATTTAGAGCAAAATATAATGGTTTGGCTTTTAGCTTACTTTCACGGGTAGAAACAGTAAAAAAATATCACTATAACTAAACGATATTACAAAAATTTATCAAATATCTATCACTATTAAAATCCTAAATACAACCAAAATAATAAGAACACCAAATATTAAATAGATGAATTCTTTGATTAAATCTCACTCAAAATAAACAAAGAGAGAAAACAATAAATCAGCTACTTTTCTTATTATAGTTTCTTGCTACTTTATTTCTCTCTTTTCTAACTCATTGGCTTGTGGGTTTAAGAATTGTTTTGAAATTGAAGAGTTCGGACAAGTTGCAATTCCTTCACGATTAAAATTGAACATTTTCACCGATTCGAGTTTAGAACTGGAATTTTATTACAGTAAAAAACTCTTAGAAACAGTCACATTTAATTTTTTTGTTACTGTAAAAAACTCACATAAAATCACATCTCAATTCAAATAAGTGAATTAAACGAGCTCATAACTTCTTTTAGAATTGGAGAATCATGAGATTGGGCAACTCTTATAGATGGTCTGCTTTGGAGTTGTCATCCCACGACAATATCTGTTTCCCCAAGTTCCATGTTCCAAAACAAGTGCATAAAGGAATGATGGTCCTCTCATATTTTGTTTTTCTAAAAAATGGCAACATACTTATTGAGACGTTTAGCCAGTGTTGTTGTTGACAACAAATGGCAACATAGTTGGTGTGAGCGTGTGAGGTTTAGAGCCAGTATTGTTATTGAGAAGTTTCTTCCTGTTAATTGTCAGAACAGGCTACGGCTGATTCTGTTGTCCTTGATAACTTGATACGGATCATGGATTAGCAATTGTTTCAGAAGTAGGGAAATCTTTGGACATTGACAATAACTATATTATTATGTGTAGATTCTTTGCGAGAAGTTATCGGATAACGGACGCCTGCCGTCGTGTTGCAATTCTCCTCGCATGAATTGCTGGCGTCGTGACTTGAAAGTGCTAGAGATGTTTGGTTCATAGATTAGAACCATGAGATTAGAATCATTTTCGATTTACGTGTATTTTTTGTGAGAGAAAATACTATAGCGAACTACGAACTATGATTCGAATCAGTAGATGAATCCCCCCAACCAAACAACCCCGAAAAGATTGAGAGCGTCAGAGGAATTGTAGATGAGCGACTTCTTCATTCAAATCTGTTGTTAGATACATTGCCATCGGTTACAAGACATAATGAAGTAGGCTTCAAGTTGGAGTAGGGGTTTTGAGATGACCTATGCTATTTAAAGAGTTATTAAGATTCCGTTCACTTCACCGATTCGAATTTAAAATTCAAATTTTACTTTTAGAATTTGAGTTTTATTACAGTGAAAAATTTTCAGAAACAGTCACATCTAACTTTTTTGCTACAGTAAAAAGTTTTTATAGAAAATCACATCTAAACTCGAATTAAAAACTCGAATCAGTGAACTAAACAGGCCATAAATCTAATTAGGTTGTTTATTTATTTATTTTCTAATTAAGGGTTATTTATTTGACGAAATATGCTACTTTCAGATAACAGAGATGTTATGTTATTTATTTATTTATTTATTGCCTTGGCAAATAAGATTAGTATTATTGAGACCCGCGAATTTATTATTGGTTGTGCAATTAGGTTGAGTTTGTGATATTATGCACAACACCACTTATGGTCTTGGCTTGACCCCAGGTCAGTTGCTGTTGTCGTAAATGGGTTTCTACTCAGATCTCCCCAAAAAATATTTTACCTTTTTGTATTCAATTTCTGATCATGTAATGGACAAAAATTGAAGGGGATATTTATCTTTTTATATATTTTAGGTTTATGAAAAAATACCTTCAGTTTTTATCTATCAAATATATGTCTTTAAATTCGTTTTTATTAATAAAATATCCTCAACTACAAATTATGATAAATGGAAAAAAAAATTGTAAAACACTTAAAAAAAAACAATTTCAACTCATAGTCTTGAGCACAACAATGACCAAAATGCCTCAAAATAGCTTTTTTTGTGTGTTTTTTTTTTAAATTTTTGTTGGATAAAATTAATTTTGTATCCTTTGTTATTTGAGAATATCTCAAAGTATACTGAGTTCTTAAGGTACATTCACTAAAAAAAACATCATTTTAATACTTTGAAGGTAGTTTTTAGAACATAAGATGTCTAAACGGGCTTTCTCGTTTAAGATTTTATCCGGTAGAGAGGCTCTATTAGTATGGCTAATTTTTGACAGTTAGATTTAGTCAAAATCATATAAGAATATATATAACATACAATTTATAACACAAATATGACAGCTGAAGGCTCCATTAGCATGGCCAGTTTCTAATAGTTAGATTTGGTCAAAATCATATCAGAATATATATAACGTACAATTTATAATACAAATCTAACAGTTGTAAAAAAACTATTGATAGTTTGTTTTTTATGGTCCTATAATAAAAACTCCCTTAATGAAATAGAAATCATAGCCTAAATCACATCACATTCTATAAGATATCAATTGATCTGATCTCAATCAATTAAGAAAAAGGATACTTGAGATCTCACCTCTGAAATGTTTCCGAATTTCTCTATTTGAATTCTCTTTGAACTCTAATCGTAATTTGTTGGAAACGAATACTTAATCAAGACTTTCTTCAATAGCCCCTCTTGCTGGTAATACTAATTTTTAAGCTATGCAGCATAAATAATTTTTGATACATATTTAACTACTAAAAAATAAAGAATTATGGATAGTTCATTTTTTTCTAATTGTACTAGAGAAACTCCCTACTGAACAGAGAAAGAAAGTTTTAAGACATATTCCAGAAAAATCCTTTACAATTAATGATTCCAATTAATATTTGTTTATTAAGAATCAATGATTATTAATATACTAATATCCAAATTTTTATTTATTGATATTATAACTAATTACTAGTATACTAATGACGATTCATTAACATACCAATTAATTATTAATATATTAATTATTATTCATTATGATACTAATTAATTAGTAATATATTACGTATTATTAATATGTTATTAATAATTATTACTAATTAATTATTAATTATGTCATATGCTGCTTAACGATTATTAATATATTACGTACTAATATATTACGTATTAGTGTTTATCAAACAATTCAATATTATTTCTCAATTATTTGTCTAATTTTAATATTTAAAATAATATCTAATCAATCTAATTGTACCACATTATTTAAAAATTAAAATATAATTTTAACTAATTTTTTCTTACTTTAATATTTAGATTTATTAAATGTTATATTCGTGATTAGTTAGACACTAATTAAAATAAAAAAATAGCCACAAATTGAGTTATATTGTAGTTTTAATAATTATATATATATATATATTTCACATACTCTTCCACATACCCTTTCTCTTCCTCCCCTCGATGTCACATGCGCTTCTTCTTCTCTTCTATCAAACCCTGGATAAACTAAAACTATAAATTCAGACCCACCCCAAACAAACCCTAGGGTTTTCTCTCTCAACCCACAAAAACCCTAGCCTGAAATCACAATCACATTCTATAAGAGATCAGTTCATCTGATTTCAATCAATCAATAAAGAGAAAAAAAAAAAAATCTATAAGAGATCAGTTCATCTGATTTCAATCAATCAATAAAGAGAAAAAGAAAATTACAAAAAAGACAAAAAATTCTAAGGTAAGCTCTCACCTCTCAAGACGCCTCCGAATTTATCGTTCGCTCTCTGAATCCCCTTTAAACCCTGATAGCAAGAATCGTAATTTGTTGTGAAACGAATACTTAATCAGAGCAAGAAAGTTTTGAGGAAAGCAAAAATTAGGATTTAGAAGGATTTTTTTTTTTTTTGGGTTTTTGACTATCCATGGCCGATCTCGAAAAGGCAATACTCATACTTTTCGATGAATCCGGAGCGGTCGATTCGGAGTTGAAACTAAAGGCAAAGGAATATTGCGAAAAATTTAAGGAAGAACCGGCAATTTGCAGAATTTGTATCGAAAGGTTGTGCTTCTCTAACCTAATTCAGGTCCAGTTTTGGTGCTTACAGACTCTCCACGATGTTATTCGGGTCGGGTACTCGTCGATGAGCCAAGACGAGAGGTATTTGATTAAGAAATCGGTGTTTTTGATTGCGTGTTTCGAAGGCCTTGATGATCATCACAATGCTGTTAGGGTGTTACAAGGTCCTGCGTTTATAAAGAACAAGCTTGCTCAGGTTTTGGTCACTTTGATATATTCTGAGTACCCTTTGATTTGGTCATCTATGTTTGTCGACTTTTTGCCTCATTTGAGCAAAGGGGCTGCTGTGATTGACATGTTTTGCCGGGTTTTGAATGCTTTGGATGTTGAATTAATTAGCTTAGACTACCCAAGAACGCCCGAGGAATTGGCTGTTGGCGGGTTGGTGAAGGATGAGATGAGGCAGCATTGTGTTCCTCAGATTGTTAGAGCTTGGTTTGATGTCATATCCATGTACAGAAACTCTGATCAAGAAGTTTGTACAAGCGTGTTGGAATCCATGAGGAGGTACGTTTCTTGGATTGACATTGGCTTGATTGTGAATGATGCGTTTATCCCTTTGTTGTTTGAGTTGGTTTTGGTTGATGGGTTGTCTGAACAACTGCGTGGCGCTGCGGCCGGGTGTTTGTTGGCAGTGGTTTCGAAGCGAATGGATCACCAAACGAAGCTTTCTCTTTTGCAAAGTCTTCGCATAAGGCGGGTTTTTGGGCTTGTTAACAAGGATTCGGATTCGGAGTTGATATCTAGCATAGCCGCGCTTCTAACAGGGTATGCTGTGGAGGTTTTGGAGTGCTTTAAGCGGTTGAATTCTGAGGACGCAAAGGCTGTCTCAGTGGAGCTTTTGGATGATGTTTTGCCCTCTGTGTTCTATGTAATGCAACATTGCGAGTTGGATTCGACTTTCAATATCGTTCAGTTTCTTTCAAGTTATGTTGGCACTATGAAGAGTCTTTCCCCATTAAGGGAGAAGCAGCTGCTTCACGTGGGCCAGATATTGGAAGTGATTCGTTCCCAGATACGCTATGATCCTATGTACCGCGGTAATCTTGATACGGTGGATAAGATTGGGAGAGAGGAAGAAGATAGGATGGTTGAGTTCAGAAAGGATATGTTTGTTCTGTTGCGTTGTGTGGGTCGTGTGGCTCCTGATGTAACTCATGTGTTTATCCAAAATTCATTAGTTAGTGCTGTTGCCTCTCCATCAGACAGGAATGTTGAAGAGGTGGAAGCTGCACTTTCTCTTCTCTACGCACTTGGTGAGTCAATGAATGATGAGGCTATAAGAACTGGTAGTGGACTCTTGAGTGAGTTGGTGCCTATGCTTTTATCTACGAGGTTTCCTTGCCATTCTAGTAGGTTGGTGGCACTTGTGTACTTGGAAACAATAATAAGATATTTGAAGTTTGTTCAGGAGAATACGCAACATATTCCCATGGTGTTGAGTGCTTTTCTTGATGAAAGGGGTATACACCACCCAAGCATTAACGTGAGTAGGAGGGCGAGTTATCTATTCACGAGGGTTGTGAAATTGTTGAAAGTGAAGCTTGTTCCTTTCATAGAGACAATTTTGCAGGTAGATGAAATGAAATTTCTGTTGAATCCAACTCCTACCTTCTTACATTTCTCAATGTATACGCTGAATACATTGCACTGTCTATTAATTGGCCTTGTGCACTTTCCATTCTCATTTTTCTTTTCTCGTTTAGACAGGATTAATACGTTATCTATACATTTTCCCACCTTTTCTTATCTTTCAAAATATTATATGATGACTGTTTCAGAGCTTACAAGACACGGTTGCTCGCTTTACAAGTATGAATCACACATCAAAAGAACTTTCGGGATCTGAAGACGGCAGTCACATTTTTGAGGTATACTTTGTCATTCACGTTACTGAACTTGTATGTCTCCAATACGCTTGTATTCATGCATTTGTGAAGTGGGTTGAGTTTTTTTTTTTTTTAAATGCTAATGCAGTCTTCAATTAATTTCTGAATAAACTCTTCACAGGCAATTGGTTTACTAATTGGGATGGAGGATGTGCCACCTGCAAAGCAATCTGATTATCTTTCTTCTTTGCTCACTCCTCTTTGCCAACAGGTTATGGTTAGATTTTCAGTTTGGAAGTTTATAATTTCTTGCGGGTCTTCTTCATTACCTCCAAATTTTTGTTTTGCTTTGATTCAGTGTCATCAAAGAGACACAAGTTTTCTTACATTGACTGTTTTCATCCAGGTAGAGGCATTGCTGATGAATGTCCAAGCATTGACTCCGGAAGAGACACCTGTAAAACTTACTCATATACAGCAGATAATCATAGCAATTAATTCTCTCAGCAAGGTTTCTTTCTGTTCGTTTTTCTTCAGTTTTTGTTTAATTCTTTTCTGCTTTTATTTATTTTCTTAAAGTTCGTGTCATTTTTTATGTTGTCATTCTTCTTCTTCTCCTTTTGTTACTGCTGTGAATTGAAAATGTATAAAAAAATTTTCAACAAGAAATGAAACAACAAAAGGCTTTATGATTTTGGTTCATTACTTAGACTCCCTTCTAGGATGTCCTGACTCTATGTGCCATCCAGGGATTCAGTGAGCGTCTTGTAACTGCTAGTCGCCCTGCAATCGGTCTCATGTTTAAGCAGGTTTGTATGTTCTCTTGTTTATCCTTGTTATTCCTGGTTGGTGATTGAAATTTTTAATTGATCGAAGCAGTTGTTGATATGAAATGGTTATAGGAATTGTTTCATTGTTTGTCATTAAGCTGAAAATTTTCCCTGCTCTCTTTGTGATCCAGACATTGGATGTTCTGCTCCAAGTGCTTATTGTATTTCCAAAGATAGAGCCTTTGCGAATCAAGGTAAGAGTTGAGGATAGTAGAAGCACTGGCACAATAACTGGGTCTTTATCGATGCATCTATCATCTGCTGATACTTTTTGTGCTTTCAGGTAACGTCATTTATACACCGCATGGTGGACACCTTTTCCCTATCTTCCGAAGGCCTTGGAGCAATTGCTTTCTGAAAGTGAGGTATGAAACAATAACAATGTGACATATGACTGCTTTTCCCCCCTGAAACATTAGATTAAGAACCAATTTTCGGAATTCTACTTTATTTCCATTTGTAATGAATATATTTGTAGAAGGCTTTGCAATAACAATGGTGAAAGATACAAAGGGATGGCAGTAGGGTTGCATTAGCTTTTGACTCCCTCTGGCTTGCCCTTTCTAACAGTTGGTAATGGTTTGGATTGGCGTTTGTAGATATCTTTATGACTGAAAAGATCCTCTAATTTATCAATTATCACGTTCTCCTGGGGTTCTCCATGTTTGGGCTCTCTTTTTTTTTTTCCTCCCCTCCTTTTGTACGAGCAAAGAGCAAAGTTGTTTGGTGACATTTATGCAAGTGCAATAGACAATCAAAAAGAAAAAGGAAATGGATAGCAAATCACTTTAACCGTTGTTATTTGTAGGATTTGATTATTTATGCTTCAGTAATTTTTTCCTTAAATTTGGTTCAAAATTGTTTGCTGCAGCCAAAAGAGATGGTTGGTTTGCTCGTATTACTCAACCAACTTATATGCAAGTTCAACACATCAGTCCACGACATATTGGACGAAGTATTTCCTGCAATTGCGGGTAGGATATTGAGTGTCATTCCAAGAGATGTATTTCCATCAGGACCTGGGACCAACACTGAGGTATAGGAATGCTGAAACTATGCAATCAGTCGTTGTATCTAATTGACTGTCTTTTTTCAGACGTATTTATTATCGTTAAATCTTACTGTGTCTTGTCCAACTTTTTGATCAATATTTAGAAGCAAGTGAAGTTAAAACTCTTTATCTTTTTATCTTTTCTTTTTCTTGGTATTTTGATAACCTATGTGTATGTTAAGGCTCCTTGACTTTGCTTGTAGGAAATTCGTGAATTGCAAGAGCTTCAGCAGACTTTCTATACTTTCCTTCATGTGATAGCTACACATGACCTTTCTTCCATTTTTTTATCTCCAAAAAGTAGGGGCTGCCTGCATCCAATAATGCAGTTGCTTTTGTTCACATCTTGCAAGCACAAGGATATTCTCGTCAGAAAGGTTTCATACCTTATTAATGATCACTATGATATGATTCACTTCAACAGAATTGTCCCTGACTTTTTAGTGTTGAGCAATCATAGTCTGAATCTGTTTCTTTTCCGTGACTTAGGCATGTGTTCAGATATTTATTAGATTAATCAAGGATTGGTGTGCCAAGCCTCTTAGTGAAGAAAAGGTGAGTCCTGTCGTTAATTACTTTGGTTATCTTGAAACTTGATTAACATACATTTCTTATTGCAGAACCGTTCCTTCTTTTTCAGGTACCTGGTTTCCAGAATTTCATAATAGAGAACTTCTCGACAAATTGTTGTTTATATAGCTTGCTTGAGAGATCCTTCGAGTTTCGCGATGCAAATACTGTAAGCTTAACATTATTATTAGTGTTTGACTTGTTCTTGATGAAATTTGATGTAGTATTTCTATTCTTAGTTGCCACTAACCAGTCATTTGTTGTTTCATTTGCTCATGTTTTGGCATGATAACTGATAAAAGAGTTCTTCCAGTGTCTATTCATTTGATCTCATTTAGAATGACATTAGTATTTCTAGTTTCCGAAAAAGAAAAAGAAATGCGTCGGAGGGACATAATGAATTCTGTTCTTTGGGGTTCAATACCAGTTGGACAATATACGATAGATGAAGCAATCTGATGTCATAATATGTTGATGCCTATTATAGAATATGTTTCATGCTTTCGGTGACATACTTACGGTTATGTTTTACTTTAATTCTCTTGTTTCAGTTTGTTTTGTTTGGAGAAATTGTGTCAGCTCAGAAGGTCATGCACGAGAAGTTTGGCGATGATTTTCTGGTTCATTTTGTTTCAAAAGGTCTTTCAGCGGCACATTGCCCTCAGGATTTGGCAGAGCAGTATTGCCGGAAGCTGCAGGTAGCATGATGCTTTAGCTTATACGGAAACATGTTTGTTTTTCCCCTCCTTTTATTCAGCATTGTATATGCTTGTTTAGAAATTTGCTTTGGCTAGAGTGTTTTACGCGATCTTTTCCCCCCTAAAAAAATAGTATTCTGACTAACCTGGCTGCTGTTTTCTCTAATATCACTCTAAATGGTACTAGGTGATACTTTTTTATTTTGTTTTGGGATATTCTTGCAATTTTTTAAAGTTGGAGACATACACAAATAATCTGTTCCTATTAAGATATAATTGAAGGGGGGGCAAAACACCAAGTGCATATTCCTTTACGCAAATCCTTTATAGTCTATAAAACGCAAGTCACATCGATGATTCAGCACCTATTGGTTTGGGCTGTTGGTTTTGAAATATCAACACTAGCAACTTAAAAGTGTGAGTTCAATCTCCGTTTCAAATGTTTCAAGACTTCTTTTGTAGAACTTGTCTGTACGTATTTGATTATAACAAAAAATTTCTAGGTTTTTACTTTTCTAGTTATGTATATTGCTTAGTATGACTCAGTACTGAGTATTGGGTAATGCTCTAATTTGCCCTATTCTCTGATTCACTTGTTTGTTTGTCTTGCAGGGTAGTGATATTAAGGCATTGAAATCATTTTACCAATCGCTTATTGAAAATTTAAGGGTTCAGCATTTCAGCAGAATGGGAGCCTTGTTTTCAGATAGCAGTGTAATTGTATACAAGATGACATTTTCTCCGAATGGCTTCTGTTACTGTTTTGTGCTGTATCATGGCCATGCAATTTTGTTCGCCAAAGGTAACTACAGCTGTTATCTGGTTCTCTGTTTTGATCTTGCAGTGTTCAATAAGAAAATTTTGACATCTTTAGAAAACCTTGCAGGGTTCTTCTCTGTATATATCATTTTTGTTTTTCGGCTATCTTTCGAATGAGGTATAGCGCTATCTTTTACTTCAAACCAACTGTGATGAGTTTTTGCTCCTGAATACTTGTAAATTTTTTTTTCTCATTTTTTGCCTTCTTGTTTGTGACAGTTGTAAATTTAAGGAGGAATTTTGTTTATGTTCCGCCACATCCATCATCAATTTTGAGCTGCTTATTCTGAGTTCAAGGTTCTTGGGTTGTCTATATTTTTCCTTTTCTACCCCCACATTTGATGTATGCATTACCTTTTTATCAATTTAATTTTTTTTTTTTATAAAATCATTGAGTGTTTAATTTAATTCATTCTGATAGGATTTACTGATTCACTGTTTGAAGATCCTTAGACAGATGATGATTTTGGCTGTTGTTATCTTTTGTCTTGAAAGTAGTTTTTATTCTATCAAAGATAATGAAAAGAGAAAAAATAGGCTTCACCTATTTCTTCCCAACTTTGCTTTGCTTGTTCTAGTGTCCAGAGGTAACTGAAATATGGTATGGTTGTATCGCAATCTGCTGAGCTACTTAGAGATGTAAATTGTGCTCGTGCGATCTAGGCTTGAAAAGTTTAGTCAAAATTAAGCTAGACGGAGATGTTTGGTTGGAGAATTCAAACAATGATTTGAATTATAATTCATAGTTCGTTATAGTGTTTTCTCTCATAAAAAATACATGTAAATCAAAAATGACTTTAATCACATGATTCTAATCTATAAACCAAACGTAGATATAACGATTTTTAAAATATTTTATGAATAGTAAAACTACGCAATTATTATTATAATAATTTCCACGTTTTATGCTATAAATTACTTGGTAATTATTATAATATTTTAATTAGTTATGCTATATGTTTAACTCGCCGGTCCTACTCAAGGTCGTAGGCATGCTTCAAACTAGTGTTGTGTCTACCTAAGTTACATAATAACCCCCTCGAGCACTTCATTTTTTATAAATTTTGTTTCGAATGTTGAAAATTTGGTTTATTATGGCACAATTCAAGCTAAAGGAAAAATAATAAAATGAATGAATGTGTATGATAGCTACTTAAATTTATTTTTTGGTCATTGCAAACTATAAAAAATAATAATATGGAAGTAAATAATAACTATTTTTACGTTCGTCTCGACTCATTATGCTTAAAAGGTCGTATCGTGTTTAACTCGTATTTATAGTGTTGGGCTAGTAGCCATGACTTTTTCATGCTGTGTCATCGTGGTTATCGAATGGCTCAACTTAATACACATCTATAGATTTATTTAGGAGGAAGAGGCCAAGCAGTGTTAGGTTGAGATGTAGACTTCTAGATTCGGCTAGTAATAAATGATAGAACCCTTACTTTTGTGTCTTTGCTATAACAAAAATCTAACTATGGAAATGATAAATCATAACTGGGTTGGTGAAATTAAACATCACCGTTTCCTCCGAAAAAAAAAAAAAAAAAAAACATTAAACATCACTGAGAAAATGATAAAACAATACACATTAATCTCAAAACGTTTTTGTGGTCACCATACGTACTCGTCCTTCGAAATCCTTATGGTCGCTGTGGAAGATGATGTAACCAAGATTCTCTCCTTATTGGCGCGGGACTAACTATTTCTTGTCGTTTGGTGCCATCACAATTTTCCTTCATAATTTTGTAGAAAAATTTCTTGTCCATATTCCTTCCGACCAAGTTCTAGAAATTCAAATGAACTTGATCATCCATAACAATTAGCAAGAGGTAATTTAGGATTAATTTCATTTCATGGAGTCAAATCATGTCAAGACATATTCAAAATCAGATTAATATCATCTCATTTCTCTTATGTTTCGTGTTTGTTAAAGATTTGTACACATAAGCAAGGTGGAAGTAGAGCAATCCTTTTACATGTGAAAAGGTTGTCGTTTTTTTGAGGTCGGCTTTAATGAAAAGTAGACAAGGAAATCTTTGCCCACTAAATCCTCAAAGAGGTCGTTATCAAATAACTTTTCTTATTTATTTATGTCAAATTAGTAACGTTCTTATTTATTTATCATTTCTTTTTGAATGTCATTTAAAATGATGGTGGATAGATTTTTGCTCATCATGATTTTCTTTTTGTTCGTTTTCAAACAATTCCTCTTGGAGAACGCAGCAGCTACACAATTTGACCACAAGGCAATATGAGAAAAGAATTGTTAATTTATGAATCAAAATCCGGTGAACATTTTCTAGCATTTCTACAACTTTAATAATTACTTCAAACCTCGTTTTTGATTTTCCAAATTTTTATTCATTTGTTCAAATTGTGTATTAGTTTACAAATCGATATAATTGGAAGTTCATTCACCATCTTGCATATCTCCTAAAGACTTTTTTCGGATTTGAAAGAGAAAATAAAGAAACAAAATGGGTTGGTGTTTACCAATGTAATGATTTTGTGTACTAATGTGAAGGGTTTTCTCAAAGTTTACTATAAAGCTTTTCAAAATTGCCGAAAACGAGTATTGAAATAGAATCGTCGTTTGCTTACAAAGGGAAAAAGAAAAATGCAAGTGGCCTTGTGAAAACAAGAAATATTCTTGTAGCCTAAAACAAATGATGGCTCCTTTTAAATTTCTATAACATTGAACATGTTTTCAAGGAACATTTTTTTTTTAATGATAATGATAATGATGCCGTTTGGGCAAAATTTATAATATCTTCTTGTATGGCTGCAATTGGTTAGATCTTGCAAAAGTTCAGCCGTTAAAAAAAAAAAAAGAAAAAAAAGAAAAAAAAAAAAAGCAAGCGTGTCGGCCGCAGGCAACAAATTTATATATGCTTTTTGTATGCACGTATAATTTGTGTGTCCGTATACCTATATATAGATTTATGCATATGCATTGTATATTACATGCATACATATATTTAATTGTGGTCAGTGGACACACAAGTTTATCTAATCATCAACACAATTAATTTGTTCTACCAAAAAAAAAAAAAACCCACAATTAATTTGTTGTCCGACTGAGATTGGAAATAAACTATTACTAATTATGCATCTATCTCTCTCTCTCTCTAAAACTGAAACTAAGTTTACGGTAAATATCTCAGCAAAAACAAAAAGAGAAAATAATTAGAAGGAGGGTCTTTATACGGCATGGTTTTTATATTGATAGTCATGATTTTAATTCGTTAGATCTTATTAAAATCACTTAAGAATAGAAAAATTTACAGAATAAATAGTTTATGATACAAAATCCTATTGATAGTACTTTTTTTAAGTTTCTACAGCAGAGATCTCCTTAGAAGTAGAGAAAAATATATAATCTAGCTACGTGAAGAAAATAAAGAGACGTATAAAGATTTTTTTTTTATTATTCTGTTTTCTATGAGTTTCATCTTCTAATGATCACTCCATATCGGGAAAGATTAAAATTACGGATTTTTTTTTTTAATGAATTTGAAATTCCTCAACTGATCTATTTCTTTATCTTTTTGCTCTTATTAAACAACCATAGATTTTAATTTGCTGATCCCTTCACCCCGCACTCTGTTTACTTTTCCTCCTATCAAGCAAGCTCAAAAAAGAATGAAGCTTAGGTCATAAATACTGGTCAGCACAAATTCGTCACTCCAAAACAGGAAAGACCTAATCCAATTTCTTAGAAAATTACACAAGATAAAACTTGGCAATATTTTCTTCGCCATAAAAAGTCAAGCAAGAATGTTGAATTTGTTGCCATAGGCCCCGCTTGACCGCGGAGTCTATTAATGTTTGTTTGTTTTTCCTTTTCAATTGAACGATCCATGATATTTCAGCCTATGGCCTAGTAATTCTTGCGCACATTTTCAGTAGAAATTAGGTCATATAATTATTGTCTTTTGTTAATATTTCCTAATTATCAGACATGATTTTTCTCGAGATTGATATTTGTAAGGTTTATTAACAATTCGCCATGTGTTCATTTTTGTGACGACCCTCCTTTGAGGCCGCCACTGTTACTAACTTTTTAACTTGTACTTACTGGGGTTTCTTAAAATTTGCGGAACATTTTTTTTTTTTTTAATATAAGAAAGAATACTTTCATAATTTGTAACAATAATTTCAAATAAGTGAATCACTAAATTTCTTAAAGCTTTTCTTAATTTCAGTTAAGATAAAACGTTCTAAAAATATCTTTCAAACAGAGCAGCATTTGAACTCTTATTTCAAATACTCTTTAAAAGCCTTTCTAAAACTAGCCAATTCAATCGGGCCATTTAATTTTGACTTTAAAACGGATTTCATGAGAAATCTTAAATTCAAGTACATCTTAAAGCCCTTTTAAAATCAATCATTTAAATCGTCATGTTTAAAATTTATTTATTTGTTGCATGCTCTGTTGCAACGTTCTAAAACTTAAATACTCAAAACGAGGGTTGTTAGCTACAACCTCAGTTTCCTTAACATACATATGTACCTATACTTTTTAAACATACATGCTTGAAACCTTTAAATCATATATACATATACATGATTTTTCTTAACTTACTGCGGAAGATAACTGCGTGAGCGGTATTCCATTCCCATCTCCACCATTCGTCCGCCGCTTGCCATTGCCCTTCAAGAATTGCTGATAGGTTTCTTACCTACAGCATGAACATATCTGATTGAGCTTTCGCTCAACAAGTAGGAACTATATCTCACAAAATAACTGTAAGTACACATGAATAAATATGCATGAGCTGATTATGCTTAATTATGATGTCTTACCATA
>NW_010356724.1:0-35806 GCF_000414095.1 Morus notabilis | reverse complement strand
CCTACCCCCCATAACTTGACCCTTCTGAGTCCATTGGTGCGGTCAATTTCACACCATTCGGCCTGTAACAGTGCCTATCGGGACCGGCAACGTCGGTAAAATCCGACGACTCAAATCTCACAATTCCGGCCATTAATTCTTAAAATTGGATGAGGGGTTTTCTTACCCGTTTCCTTCTGAGTGTTGTGACACCAAATTCACTACGATCCAACGGTTAGATCGTCGGAACCACCTCTTCCCTCCACGGACGATGGTAGTGGCTCCGTTTTCTGGCCAAACTGTGACAGCGACGGTGGCTGCTGGTCGGGATCTACTGGGCGTCGGCTTCTGAGTCGATTGGTGGGGGTGGTGACATCCACGACGGCCTGGAGAGAGAGAAACAAAGGCGGCGGCGGCGGCGATTCCGACCACCATGGACGGCGGTGCTCCGGCCAGAATCGAGCTGTGAAAATGGATGGGTTTTCTTCGTCTCGTTGGAGGTCGTGCCGCATGTCGTTGAACTCAGCTCGTCGAGATCTTTCTATTGACACCGGCGGTGTCAAAAATAGAGGTTGGAATCTGAACTTGGGTATTTGGCCATTGATGGTTTTTTTTTGTGAGAGAACGTGAGAGGAGAGAGAGAGTGTGAACGGAAGCAAGAGAGAGAAAATGATAGAACCCTAAAAATTTCACTATATAAAGTGTCTGATTAAGGCAAGATTACGTGCCTGATCTTATCCTCAATTATTTCCTCTAAACAGATTAAATTTGTACTGATTAGAGGTAATTAGTTTAGCTCACGTAAGTTAATCTACTACTTACAGTCCAATATTAATTTCTGAATAATTCAATATTGTTTTATATTCTTACTCGCGTAATATTTCAAACTGTTTCAAGTCTTGAAATTAATTTTAGACTGAACAAATTCTAAATTTTACTTTTCTGCATTCTATCCCGAGAATGACGTTTCTGACAGTGTCAACTCCCGAGCTCATATTGTACCCATCTACTATAGGTATTTATCTTGCGACTTTAACCTAACTGTCTGGCAATTAAGGATTTTTTTTTCTTCTTTTAAAATGTCAGTGCATTTTTTTAATACGCCGCTAACATCGTGCTGTGCTTGGAGATTCTTGAAATTAAGATTCTTAAACTATACTTGTACTGAAAATTATTCCGCCTTAAAATACGGCGAGAATTTATCGATCGAATTTACTTGATCGAAACATGAACTTAACATGAAATTTGCTATAGAATTTAGGAATACATATATTAATTCCATAAATCCTCCATTCACAATATAACATAATATTTTCTAAGAAAATCCTTGGCTTAAAAATACATGAATTGTATTATTTAAGGTCTGAAATTTTCTCAGTCATTACAATTTTGTTGTGATTTTATAAAAGAAATATTAGGTTTATTTTAGTTACTTCCAAAGAACATAGCTCTTCAAGAAAAAAGAGAAGAATATAGGAATTACTACAAAAAGATAAGGATAAATTGCACCGTTGCATTCTAAACTATTAGTTTTTTTTACAATATATTTTGAACTTTTAATTTTGACAAACTACACTCTGAATTTAAGAATTAGTAGCAATTGTGACCCGATTAGGTAATTAATGTTATCAAATTAACGGTTTAAAACGCGCAATTCCCATATGAAAGATAAAGACAACCACTTTTCAAACAATATCATGTGCAAATCTCATATATCGAATTGTTGATTTGATGATACCATTAACTATTAGACTTCAATTGCTACTAATTTTAAAGTTTAAAGTGCAATTTGCTAAAATTAAAAATTTAAGGTCAATTATGCAAAAACTGAATAGTTTTGGGGCAATAGTGCAATTTACTCCACTTGCATATGCTTCACTTTCATCTTAGTTTGTTTTTGTTTGCTAATTCACCTTTATCTTTGTTACTTCCAAAATAAAAATGTTTACAAACACACACTCTCTCCTGCGTGGTTTTAATAGTTACTTAAACATTTACCGATTGGCGTGTATTATTGTTTTAGCCGTGTAATATTAATTAAACTGTTGTAATAAATTAGATAGTTGACTGAAAAATGAATAGTAATTAATGAGATTTGATTCTTATCTCACTACATCATGAAGTTTCTATATATATATATATATATATATTTTTTTTTTTTTTTCATATGTTGTGTTGGATTAACTAATTTTTCCTTCAACATGACATCACCAATATTTCTAATCTATGTGACATCATGTTTTTAATTTCTAATCCTTTTCTTCACAAATTTACCATCTTAAGACATAATAACAGTCAAAAAGGACACCAAAAAGAGAAAATAACAGCAAAATTTCCTTTTGCCTGAGGTCTCAGAAAGTTCGACACAACTGAAGTTACCGAATTTAATTTCTAATCCTTTTTTTTTCACAAATATACCATCTTAATACATATACCTTTAGTAATCTGAACACTAAAAATGGACATTAAAAAGGACGAAAAAAACGGCAAAATTCCCTTTTGCCGGAGGTCTCAGAAAGTTCAAACAACTGAAGTTACAAAAAAAAAAACTTCATTTTGTCACATGACATCAAAATATAGATAAAAACAAACCCATTAAAGACCTAGTTGTATATATACCAAAAAGTTTTCATACTTTTCCGCTTGTCAACATTCAAAGTCATATTGGATATATATATTATTTAAATTTCCAAACGTTAGACTCAGGACTGTTTTCTTGATCTAGAGCTAAAGGATTTATTTCTTAAGAAAGAAGATCTATATATGAATCTTGTATTGGGAAATAATGTTAAGAAAAATATAAATGAAAAAAGTAGCCTCGGTTATCATTTGGGTCATTGACTTCTTTGTCAAGTCATCCAAACTCAAAACCAATTTCCACTCCATTAAATTGATCCCCCTCCCTTACATTGTACGCTCACAATTGATTCATCCTTTTCTAATCTAAACTAAAAGCCAAAAGCTGTTAAAAAAGAAAAAGAAAAAAGAGAAAAAAAAAATGTCTTTCAAAAAGATCAAATCCTTCTTTATACCTTCATGTCTGAAGCCTAAGAATAATCCATCCTCAGAAGCCAGATTTCCTGCAGTTTCCAAGCAAATAAGTTCCCGGAGATTATCGATTTCCGATTTGAGCAACTCGTCGGTGTCACTAATGAGTGATCTGTCGAATTCGCTTATTGGATCAAATCTTCATATTTTTACACTTAAGGAGCTCAAGAATATCACACAAGACTTCTCCAAGAGTAACTTTCTCGGAGAAGGTGGCTTTGGACAAGTATATAAAGGCTTCATTGACGACAAACTGAGGCCTGGTTTAGAAGCTCAATCTGTGGCAGTTAAGGTTTTGGATTTGGATGGCAAACAAGGTCATAGAGAGTGGCTGGTAAGTTTCTTTTTTTTTAACTTATAATTATGGCCACATTATTTTCTTCTTCTTCTTCTTCTTTTTTTCCTCTTATACACCGAGTGATAAGAAAAGTTTTTGTGATGACATTTGAAGCGGTTTTATATATAATTTTACCGCAGGCTGAAGTGATTTTTCTTGGGCAATTGAAGCACCCTCATCTAGTGAACTTGATTGGATATTGCTGCGAAGATGAACACAGGCTTCTTGTGTATGAATTCATGCCACGTGGCAACTTAGACAACCGACTATTCGAAAGTAAACATAACCATAAATATTTTGCATATATAATTATGATACACTTTTTTTCATATGATATATGCAGAATGTAATGTTTCTGAACTTGGGTTGTTATCAAAATCCTTTTCTATGCTTAATTTTCGTACTAATATATACGTATATAGATATATTGACCTGCAGCTTATATACAATATTATGTATGTACAGGCTATTCGGCGACGTTGCCATGGTTAAGAAGATTACAAATAGCAGTTGGAGCTGCAAAAGGACTCACTTTCCTGCATGAGGAAGACAAGCCAGTCATATACCGAGATTTCAAAGCTTCAAATATCTTACTAAATTCGGTAATTAATAACAATATCCTCTTGTCTTCGTCTGCGGTGAATTCTTTTTTTTCCTTTTCATGCACGTATATATGGAAGAGAATATAAACAGTTTTTATCAACCATATATCTAACTGAATTAATTTTATTTTCTTTTTTTTCCTTTTACTGCAGGATTTTACCTCAAAGCTTTCTGATTTTGGCCTGGCAATAGACGGTCCAGAAGGAGATGAATCACACGTCACAACGCGCGTCATGGGCACTCAAGGGTATGCAGCTCCTGAGTACATCATGACAGGTAAGCATAAACAAAAAAAAAAAAAAAATCTCGTGTTTGGAATTATTTTTATTTTTATTTTTTACATTTCTTAAGAAAGAAAAAAATGAAAATAATTTTAAAATGGCAGTTGACATAATTAAAGATAAAAAATAAAAATGAAAACGATTTTTTTGGTTTAGTATAAAATAAAATAAAAATGAAAAATGATTTTTAGTCGTTTTTCATTTTTTGATTTCATTTTCTCCTTTCTCAAACAAAGAGAAAGACATTAATGAGTTTTTTTATATTGAAAATAATATATTGATAAAACTACCAAACACATTTTTAAAAATGATTTCTGTCTAAGATTGAAAAAGTTTTCATTTCCATTTTTATACAAAAAATAAAATCATTTTAAAACGAGTTCCAAACACACCCTAGTTTTTTTTTTTTCTTTTTTTGGATAAGTTATAGAAAGATTAACTTGGAACTATGCTATGAATTATTACACATTCACAACTAATAAATCATTATTACATTGATACCTACACAACTTTATATGCGTGTCAATTTTTTACTTCTAAATTTATTAAAAATAATGGATAATTAGAGAAATTATAGGAAAACCTACTCATTTTAAGTTGAAACCTCACTGTCAGCTCCATTTTCTTTCAAAAATTTGAATGGAAATGTTTTAACCTACAGAAAATGTGTGACACACCAAAGTGCTCAAAGTGTAAACTACTAGTACTCAAACTGTATTATTATCTATCAAAAGCGTACTCAAACTGTACTGTATTATTATTTTCAGGTCACGTGACGACTATGAGCGACGTGTTCAGTTTTGGGGTGGTTCTTTTGGAGCTACTTACTGGTAGGCGATGCTTGGACAAGACCCGGCCGAACAGAGAACAAAATTTGGTGGATTGGGCCAAACCTTTTCTGAAGGATGCCCACAAGGTTGACCGAATAATGGACCCAAGACTTGAGGGACAGTACTCTAGCGAAGGGGCTAGGAAAGCGGCCACATTGGCATATCATTGCCTTAGTCAACACCCCAAGTGTCGGCCCACAATGAGCTTTGTTATCAAGACCTTGGAGCCACTTTTGGACGTGACTCATGACATCTCCATTCCCTTTGTTTACGTCGTTCCACATGACGAAGGGAAAGGGCAAGAAAATGTGAGTGGAAATGAATGTTACGCGGCCGTGCCGAATGGAAAACACAAAGGAAAAGAGACCGACACGAAAGGAAAGGGCTACCGCCGGAGCAGAAAAGGCCATAGGCATAAACATAGGATTAGGTCATTGAGGTCCAACGCCGTCTATTCCGACACCGCTTTGTATAGAACTCTTGGGAGTGGTTTATACTCGCCCAAAACGAGCAGTAAAGGAAATTAGTAATCAAGCCAAGGTACTAAAGGAAAAAGAAAAGGTTAATCTGCATACATGATAATGGTGGTTGTGTTTGTACATTAGAGTTCTTTAGTTTTTTAAATTTTTGTTTATGTAAGATTGAGGTATAGTTTTCTCTTCCTTGTCTTGATTTTATTAAGCGTGTTATAGTTTTTTCTATCTTTTTAAGAGAGAAAATACAGTGTCTTGTAACTCTTTATTTAACTCTCTCTCTTACTCACAAGAAAGTCAACTTTATTTTGAAGTTCTTACTTTTCTATGCTTTCCCATGTAGGAACACGTCTTATGTTCTTGTCTAAAATGTTGACGATAGAATTTTTGGTACCGTGAAAATATCGGATTGTCGTAAGCACTTGTGGAAATAATAATGTTGGCCAATTTTAAAACTATTAATTAGACATGTAGATTGAGTTGATCACAACTCAAAATTTTAGCCAAAAGTTTATATTCAAAAATAAATAAATAAAGACCCTCAGTCAAAAGTCTTTATTTAAACGGAGAAATTAGCAAAAGTAAAAATTTTCTGAATTATTGTATATAAGTTATAAGTAGAAATTTATTAATGTATTGCTGAAAGGTATTTCTGGATACCAATGATGTTGGTCTCCATTTCCCAATTTAGTGTCTTAACTAAAAAGATTTCCAAGTCAATATTCCATATATATATATATATACACAGATCAGTCCACTTCTTAACTAGGGAAAATAAATAGATAATTAATTAATTAATTGATTGATTAAAAACATAATTAAATAATCACTAGTACAAATAGATGATTCAAAGATGGTTAAAAAAGATACGACGACGGTTAGCGTAACTATAAACGATGGTTTTTTTTAAAAACCATCTTTCATAATTGAGTCGTCATTTCTACATTTTCTCTAGTGTTAAATAATTAATTAACAGATTAGAGAAAAAACAACAAATTCTATAAAACTCATCTGCAATGGTTCTGGGCCAACCTTAGACTTCTATTCTTTTACCAACCCCACTCAAACCTCTATATGTACTGAATTTCAACTGAAAACCATCATCCCTCGGAAATCTGCAGACATATTTGCAAACTTGAATCATACGATAACCTATGTAGTTATTTTTTTTTTCTGTTAAAGTCAAATCAAAACTAGGATTCTTTCCGTTATCATAGTTGAGTTGAACTTTTTTTAATGAGATATATAACGAGTGAAAAATTCTTTCTATTAATTTTTATAGAGTAATTTCTTAATTACAATCCTAACAATCTAATGTTTAGAAACGTACACTGTCGGTCCAGGTAGCTTATTGTACAAGTTGCGGTTTTGTTACAATCATTCAAATCCTCAAAGTCTTCCATTAAAGCAAATCACAAGTCAGCTAATTCTCTTATGTTACAACCTATCTTAGCAGGAATCTATAGTTCTATGACTTTGCAGGCAGCTATAAGCGTAGCCCATAGAAGTCCAAAAACATGTAAAGCCAACTTTCTTAGTTTGATAATCTCTTTCCAAACTTACTTCCACAATATGATTAGTGTTGGGATTTATTTCTAAATTTGTGTATTTATTGTAATCGGATTTGATTGGCATTATTTTGGAAATGTTTTGCTGGGATGATTGCGTTTAGAAATGTCTATGTAGCTGGCAAGTTTCTTTTGGCAAGTTTCAAAAAATCCAAAAACTTGTTTTAGTTTCTATTTTTCTAAGTCAACTATTGATTCAAAGATGAAAAATTGATTTGATTGATTCTTGATTGAGATTTTATAGCTGAATGATCTTTCTATGTTGCCTAAGAACGTGTCCATGTTCGTTTATCAGTTTTGGGAAGATTTCACAATGAAAGAAGATTGATTCGTATGGTTTTGAAAAAATTGACCGTGACAGCTATGTTGCAGTTTTGTTGCAATAAGGATCTGCAACAGATGTGGTTCAACGAATTAATTGAAGATGTGTCAAGCTATTCACAGCTTACTTATTTATTGAAAGTGTCCCTTAAGTCTTTGTACATCTCTTGATGAGTTTTTGTTGGGTTGTGAGACATGGGTGAGCACTTGTATTGAGAGAGATGATTTGAGTGTTTTTCGAGAGAAAAACTTAGTTGGAGGATTCCAATGTTAAAAGTCGAAGGGATCTCGCTGTTCAAGTTCAGTAGGAAATTGCAAGTTCATAGGCGTCTTCTTAGAGAGGGAGTCTCAGGTAGATTAAGTCTAATTGAATTGTAAAAGAGTTCTTAGTGGATTGTTCATCATCTGGGCGTGGCCCCGCAGAGTAGGATGTTACCGAACCGCGATATCATTTCTCTCATGTTCTTTTATTTTATGTTTCTGTAATATTCATATTGTCTTATAAAGTGTTAAAAGACTAAAACCGGTACTAACAATTAACAAATAAGCACAAAGAGATGGGGGCCCATTCAAACGATGCTTATCAGTACACACTTTTAGTAGTGGATGAATTTTTTCTCGACCGTCTGATCATTTCAGACATCTTTACATCCACAAGTGAGTGCTTTCACATTCTGATCTGTAGGGAAAAAACGAAGTTGATCAACAAAAACTGTTTATAACCAGCTTTAATTCCTTGACTTTACGCTTTACTAATTCTTTTGTTTTTCGCTGGATTCGTTAATTATGTAGATTGATTTCACATTAATTATCATTATTTTGGTCCCCAACCCATTTTGCAATATGATACTTGTTATCATAAGGTACATAAAATGGCTGTACGTATTTTGATTAAGTAAACCATGTACGCCATAATGCAATTTCATATAGTTATAATCAAGTTGATTTTGTTAAAATTAACCACATTTTACTTCACGCAGACACACATATTAGGAATATTTGCGTTTCAGTCCTTGAATGAAACTGATTTAATTGACTTCTTTGCATCCTCTTCACTTCAAATTGCGCAATAAATCACATTGTGAACGACTTAAGATGACGATAGAAAGAACTTTCTAATAACTCATAATTTGCACGTTATAATCATAAATAGGAAAGTAATAAGTCATATTCTTCCTTTGCTACAACTCTGTTGTTTTTCTCGCCTTTCTTTTTATCTTCTATTATGGATCTTTAAATTTTTTTTGTATTTAAGAAAAATTGTTTTCAAATTTTTATTGTGCCGAAACGTCAAATTAAGCAGGTTCAAGACAAAATATTAATAACAGAAAAATCTAAAAGACATAAGGATTTAATGTGGTTCAGCTTTTGGCCTACGTCCATGAACGAAAATGGCGAAAAAATTCCACTATAACCAAAGAAGATTACAAAAACCTATCAAAAATCTCTCACAACCCAAATCCCGAATACACCCAAAATATCTCAACCCAAAAATAAGAACTCTAACTGTCAAAGAATAATTCTATAACCAAATATTCTTACACCAAAATAAAAGAGAAAACTGTGTATCAATAGGAATGACAAAAGAGATAAAATCTCACTTATGCGGCTACCGCTGCTAAACCACATGCATATATCAATATATATGCTTAGGTAATTGTCGACAAGGCTTGCTCATAGGGAAGGATATGGGCCTGGCCCAAACCAAAAATAAAACAATGCTTATGAGTTTAATTTAAGCCACAAGCCTAACAATCTCCACCTTGACAAAAATTAAACCAAGCTTAAATAGTGAAATTCCTCCGCTATCTCCTCCAAAACCTTGTATGGCTAATTCCAATTTGCAACACCAAATAAGTCCAAGCGAGGCCTAAACTTCTAAACGACAACCAACTTGATCACCGAACTTTTTGTCATTCTCTCAAGCTTACCATCATTCACATGGAGCACAAACAGAACAATCAAATCTCAAAACAAAGTCAACAGTGCAACCAAACCATACCTCAAACGGAGTCTTCAATCCAAATGCAGTTGATGAATATCTAACCAAATAGCAGGTTGAAAAACCAAACTTAGAAAGCAAACATCAAGCTTTCCCTAAGAGAGTTGAATTCATACTATCTGCAACTAACAACTGTTGTGGCAAATCTCAAATAGTACGATGTCTCACTATCTTCTTCTTACAGAATCCATAACTCTCATCAAATTGCACACCATCACAGTCATGAACAAACGTCAAAACTGACATCCCCACATCACTCACTTAACCCGAATGCAAATACCATGAACGAGTGATCCTAAAAGCTCGATCTAAGGAAGATGAGACCGTAATAGCACCAACAACTGTACTACCCTGCAGAAAATATAGGCCATTATGCAACTCTCCCTTAATCACCACATAAGCTCCCTTACTAACTCTCAGAACTCCACCTTGTGAGTCGAGAGTTCCCAAAGAAACAAGACTTCTTCAAATCTGGCATGTCTAACATCAGTCAAAGTCGTAATAGGACATTTTATTCCCCATAAAGACAACACTCACATCAATAGATTGGTAGTTAATAAACCAATCTTTATTAGGGCACATATGTTGGGAGAACATCTAGAATCAAGAATATAAGAATTGCATACGCAATCACTAGACACAGATAGGACATAATCATTATCTTCAAAATACTCAACAATATTAGCTGATGCTTCTTCACTAGTTTCCTTATTTCCCTTGAGCTTTGGGCAATCAACTTTCCAATACCCTAGTTGGCGACAATAGTTGCAGTTGCCTTTTTTTATTTTTAGGCTTTTCTCTATTTTTGTTTTTTTCTTTTTCAATTTCTCTACCTCTAACAACCAATGCACCTGATTGATTTTCATCCCAATTTTTAGACATCTTTTTCTTCAGTTCTTTGGAATTCAAAGACGCCTTAACATCTTTCAAAGAAATAGTGTCTCTACCATATAACATAGTATCAACGAAGTTCTCATACGAACGAGGTAAAGAACACAACAAAATTAATGCATGATCCTCATCATCAATTTTCACATCAATATTCTTCAAATCCAGAATAATTCTATTAAATTCATCAAGATGACTTTGAATAGATGTACCTTCCAACATGCGAAGAGTGTACAAATGCTGTTTCAGATAGAGTCGATTGGTGAAAGACTTAGTCATATACAGACTTTCAAGCTTAAGCCACAACCCAGTAGCAGTAGTTTCGTCAATAACCTTACGCTACACCTTGTTTGCCAACGATAGCTGAATAGCACTGTGTGCCCTTTCTAAGAGGTATTCTTTCCCATCATCTGACAACGTTGCTGGTAAAGCCTCCTTGCCATTTAGTGCCTTAAACAACCCTTGCTGAACTAATAGGGCTTGCATCTTGACATGCCAAAGACTGAAATCATTCTTCCCGTCGAATTTTGCGGTTTCATATTTTTTCGGTCATTGTGGAGGTCATAAATCCCAAAATAATTTGACAAATAAACCAAAGCTCTGATACCAGTTGTTGTGCTAAAACGTCAAATTAAGCAGATTCAAGACAAAATATGAATAGCAGAAAAATCTAAAGGACACAAGGATTTAACGTGGTTCGGTTTTTAGCCTGCGTCCACGAACAAAAACGGCGAAGAAATTCCACTATAACCAAAGGAGATTATAAAAGCCTATAAAAAATCTCTCACCATCCAAATTCTGAATACATCCAAAATCTCTCAACCCAAATGTAAGAACTCTAACTGTCAAAGTATAATTCTATGACCAAATATTCTTACACCAAAACAAAAGAGAAAACTGTGTATCAATAGGAATGACAAAAGAGATCAAATCTCACTTATGCGGCTGCCACTGCTAAACCACATGCATATATCAATGGGAGAAAGAGGGAAATAGGCTAAGACTTGAGGTGAATTAAAATTAATAGGCTAATAGTTTACATAAGTTAATAAATAGGCCAAATTATTGTTTTTATCCATAATTTGTCTGGTTATGAACCATAACTTGACAAGTTATTGTCCATAATTCACGGTTTTTGTCCATAACTTGTCTGGCTATGAACCACAACTTGACAAATTTGTCTATAACTTATCTGGTTATGAACCATAACTTGACAAGTTATTGTCCATAATTCACGGTTTTTGTCCATAACTTGTCTGGCTATGAACCACAACTTGACAAATTTGTCTATAACTTATCTGGTTATGAACCATAACTTGACAAGTTATTGTCCATAATTCACGGTTTTTGTCCATAACTTGTCTGGCTATGAACCACAACTTGACAAATTTGTCTATAACTTATCTGGTTATGAACCATAACTTGACAAGTTATTGTCCATAATTCACGGTTTTTGTCCATAACTTGTCTGGCTATGAACCACAACTTGACAAATTTGTCTATAACTTATCTGGTTATGAACCATAACTTAATAAGTTATGGCTTATTAATTTTTATAACTAAAAATTAGCCTATATACTTTTTTAAGCTTTTCATATTAACATATTTTCTACTATTTCCGTATATCAATTATATATGCTTAGGTAATTGTCGACAAGGGTTGCTGATAAGGAAGGATATGTGCCTTGGCCCAAACTAAAAACAAAACAATGCTTATGGGCTTAATTTAAGCCACAAGCCCAATAATTTTCATATATAGAGTTTTATTTTCTTTATTTTTTTTAATATGGATTAAAACTGAAAAACTACAATGTTGATTTTCCGGTCTTTTAGCCAATGAAAAAACGAGAGAAAATAGTTTTTTGCACATTGTGCGTCGCCTGCCAGAGACTCTAGTGAAGTTAGCCCGAGCCTAGAGAGATTTTATTATTGTTGTTGTTTCAGTTGTTGTTTCATTTGTGTAAGGCAAAGCATGGCACAAATTTGTTGTTGTTAATTCATTTTTATAAGGCAAAGCAGGGAACAAATTTGCTGTTGTTGTTTCATTTTTATAAGGCAAAGCAGGGCACAAATTTTTTGTTGTTGTTGTTGTTGTTTCATTTTTATAAGACAAAGCAGAGCACAAATACGATATAGCTCACTTGAAACTAGATACGTGGTGATCGGCTCATTTTCACAAAACATATGAAGACAATTTGACATGCTGAAATTGAAACTTTTAACACATTTTTGGACTTGATTCAAAAACCAGTATCCGAACTTGCGATCTCAGCACTTGATCCCGTCAGCCACATTTGGCCTGTGATATTAAAAATTTTCCTCCATATATCCAAAATTGTACAAAAAGCTACTGCCAAACCAACTAAAATGGTATCATGTTCAACAACCAATTTGACATCATGAGAAGGAAGGATGGTTGTTCTTATTTAAAAGGTAAGTACACAAGCTAGAGCAAGTACAGTTTGGACTTTAGATCACTACTAGCACAAAATAAAAGCTAGCTATACATAAATGCAAATCTCAAGATGCATACATTTCAGCTCACTTGTGATTATCACGACCGGAAGCCAAACACTGAAATTACATATTTTTTTAATACGTGAAGTACTTTTGAAAACCATGGCCGGCATAATCATGTCATCATGATCACAGGGCATAGAGATGGGGTGGAAGCCTAGGCTCAGCAACTGCAACAAGGGGAATTTTCTTCGGTGTCGAAAGCCCGAAAATCTCGTTCATGTCCAAGTCCTCTCTCTTCATATTTGGAGGCAAATTCCACGTGAATCCATGCAGTAGATTGGCCAAACTGGACTGAATTACCTTCAAGCCAAGACTATACCCGGGACACATCCGCCGACCCGACCCGAATGGCAAGAGTTCAAAGTTCTGGCCCTTGACATCTACGTCCTTCCCAATGAACCTCTCGGGGACAAACTCGTTAGGGTTGTCCCACAAGCTAGGGTCCCTCCCTATAGCCCAAACGCTCACTAGTACTCTAGTGTCCTTCGGAATGTCGTATCCGTTAATCTTGATGTCGTCGAGGCAAAATCTTGGCACCAACATGGGGGCCACCGGGTGCAATCTCATTGTCTCTTTAGCAATTGCGTCAATGTACGGCAAGTTCACAATGTCCTTCTCTTCGACCCATCTCTCTCTTCCTATCACTCTGTCTAGTTCTTCTGTTGCCTTTTTGAATATCTCTGGCTTCTTTAGAAGCTCTGAGATTGCCCATTCCACGGTCACCGCTGAGCTCTCAGTTCCACCAGCTATTAAGTCCTGAAATAGATGTTTTCCAAGTGATCAAAATGATGTCGTTTAGAATGTTTTTGGGCTTTGGATAACTAACTATATATGATACGACAAAGAGTACGTATGTGACTTCATCTGTTGCTAATGGTTGATTACTTGTCATTATTAATTTAATAATTTGTTAATTAGACTAAATAATTGATGGTGCTATTTAACAATATTTGTGAATCACGTGTAGTGTTGTCATATCATGGTCCACGTGGGGCATAAGGTTGTAATATAAAGTTGTGATAATTCTAGTCAATGAAGGATAGCTTAAGGGAAAGGACAAGAAACTGGTTGTGGGTCCATGACTTCAATTCAACAACCAGTTTCTTGTCCTTTCCCTTAAGCTATATATAGAAATGGCATCCATTTTCTATTCACCACCATTTTTTTTTGGACGTGGTCCACTTGGCCTGGCTTTAAAACGACGTATGGCGACCCGCAAATACCAGTTTTCTAATCTTTTCCTCATCATCATTAATAATGAGACACACAAATCAATTATTAAAAAAAAAGAATCGGACACCGTAAATTAGATAAGATATAAAAAATTAGATAGGTAATCTGATTGCGGATGGAATTTACATTTTACCTCAGTAATACAGAGCTAATATAATTTAACTCCAACAACCAAGTGACACATCTTTATAAAGAGATGTCATATTCAAGCCGTCGGTGTTGAATCCATTCATATCTTAAAAGCTATAAATGTCTAAACACCTTTTCTTCTTTGTCTTTAACTCGTTGTTTACCTTTATTAGGTATTTTGTCTAGGTCTGTAAAAAATTCAAAAATAGATTCTAGATGTCTTGGTGCAAATTCGGTTAATAATCAATTTCGTAGCAGACTTGGAGCAGAAATTTTCATAGAGTATTGACAGAACCTATTTATTTATTGCTTTCATAATCTATTAATTTAACTTGATAAAATAATTACGAAAAACGGATCTAACAATCTTTATATCTTTAGTGATCACTTATCAGGTTACATCAATCAAATTTATGGGGGACTCTGCAGTCTGCACTGTAATTGATCTTTCTTAATGGAAAAGGAGCAGCAGAATATAGCAACATTGATCAAGTTAAAAAACATATATATATATATATATATATATATATATATATATATATATATATAGACATGCAAAGTGTCTAATCTCTCCCTCACACACACACACACACACACACTCTCTATATACGTGTGTGAGATATCTATTTATTTATTTGTAATGATACAATCACTACACACATGATAATGTATCAAAATTCTCACACAATATGATAATAATGTGAGAAACCTGGTTACTTTGTTTATTTTTGTTTTGTTTTGTCATTAGTCCATATTATGGTATACTTAAATGTCATACCAAATATGTACCGGATGAAATAAATCATCTACACTCACAAGTGGTGTCTAAAACAAAAAAATAATAATAAAAAAAGAACTCCAAGACTTTTCTATTACGAGCTACTTTAGCACTTTCGTGGGAAAAAAAAAATACGAGAAAGACTGCATCATTCTCTCTAATGTTTTCTTCGTCACTTTTTACATTTATTGTTGTTTGATACATAGACTTTGTTATTTTATTTTATTTATTTAAATAATAATATATTACGTTAGTGAAATCTACGTGTCAAACAATAAATATAGAGAGTGATAGAAAAAATAATACTAGTATTTTTAAAAGAAATAAACGCGGAAAAACTTGTCCACATAAAAATCAAGAAAACAAATCATATTACAACATTAACGTTTATACGTACCTGGGTAAAAGCCTTGACGCCGTGTCTTTCAAGCTTAACTTCAAGAGTTGGATCATCGGCAAGTTGCAAAAGCACATCGACCATGTCTTGGGCATGGGGCACATAATCCTTCACTCCCTTTCTCCTCTCGTTATGTTCGTCCAAAACATGCTCTAAAAACCTGTCCCACTTCTTGCTCAAAGCCTTCATTCTCTTTATGTAGCCTTGCAAGTCCAAGAAATCGAGCCACGGAATAGAATCTCCGATGTTCAAAACCCCACTAAGCAAGAAGAGCTCGTCAAGCATTTTCTTGAACTCGTCGGGCGAAACGACGGCGTTTGGATCCGACCCGTCCGTGTAGTTCTTTCCCAACACCATTCGGCTGATCACGTTGAGAGACACCGTCGAGAGTTGGTCTTTGAGCAAGACGAGCTTTTCGGTTTTGGAAAACTCGAAAAGGGCTTTTAGCAAGGCTCTCATTTCCTCCCTCCTTATGTACTCGTACGAGTCCAGCCTTCGGGCGCTGAACAGCTCCATCAGGCACATTTTGCGGGCCTGCCTCCAATATGGGCCGTAGGGGGACCACGTGATGTTCGAGTAGTTGTAGGTGGTGTATTTTCCGGCGGCGATTTTGGGCCGTCCAACGAAGGTCAGGTCATGTGTCTTGAGGAAGATCTTGGCCATCTCGACGGAGGAGCCGACCACAACGGGGAATGACCCGAACCAAAGCTGCATGATGGGGCCATACTTCTGGGAGAGGTCATATATCGACCGATGTGGGAGCGGGCCTATCAGGTTGAGGTTCCCGATAATGGGCCAAGGTTTTGGGCCGGGTGGTAGGTTGAGTTTGCGGCGGCGGAGGCGGCGGGAGAGGAGGATAAGGGCGATGGTGGCGAGCCATGCCGCGGCATAGGAAACCCATGTTGGGCCTTCCATTTTGATTTAAGGGATTATGAGGGGACTAACAACTACTACTGTTTTTTTTTGTGATTTAAGTGGAGGCAGAGGTGGTGGTAGTGTTTCATGGGAATTGGTATTTATAGAACTCAAAGTAGTGGGAAGCAAGACCCTACACATTACTTCATTATGATAAGGCACATTGGCTTTTTCTTAATTTCTAGTATTTTACTCTCTTCCATATTATTATTATTGTTGCTCTCAATAATGTCGTCTAATTGTTTTGTCCATTGTGCCATCATGGATTTCCATAGTAGGGACAAATCCTCGTAATTTCGTGGATGGTGGTTAGAAGACTCAAAAAGTAAAGATTTTTCCTAATTGACCATTGAATGGGAAATCTTTTAAGTGCATCTTTTAGTTTTGAATTACTAATTGCAATTGATCATCATTCATAACTGAAAATAGGCAGTCGAATAAGTTATTTGTCATTATAATTTAAACGCCCAGCAGGACAATGTTATAAAAATTCAGTTGTTTTTTAATTTATGTCTTGATCAATAACAATAGTTGCATTGTCATCGTATCGTATTATCACACTATTATTATGTTTGAGTTCTTTATAAATACTTATAATTACGGCTTTGATCACTTCTTATCTTACTAGCAGTGAATTTAGTATTGTTTGATTATAGCAAAATTAAAATAAAAATTCAATCCCTTCCCGTGAAAAATCCCATTTTCCTTGATACTTTTGGCATGCAAAGTTGAATTTTTTTTAAGAAAGTTTCTCTAGAAAAATAGAACTATCGGTAGTTTTATTATTTTCAGCTGTCATATTTATATCAGATTTTGTCTGTTTTGCATATCTTTTTAATATGATTTGATTTTAATCAGATCTTACGGTCAAAAAAACTGATCCTACCGGTAAGATGACATACTGGAGAAACTCTCTTTTTTAATAATCAAAGTTTAACTACTTTGACAAAGGAGCAAGCTTCATTCCATATCGTATTACTCTCATTTGTCCCATAAGTTCTTCTAGTGGGTCCTTTTATTTGATTGACGCACCAATATAGTTCTGGAAAAAAAAAAAAAAAAAAAAAAAAAAAAAAAAAAAAAAAAGAGACACGAGCAGGTACATTTCTGTTGAACTATGATCATAGTTTTTAGCATAAAAAGAAAAAAGAAAAAAACTATAATAATAGTGTAAATGTAAAATTACCATTTCAATTTCCGTGCATTACCTCAGTTTGGTGACGGTAAAAGTGTGTGAATCTCCCATAAAAAATTATTTGTTGAATATTATTCCAGAGTTTCCTGGAAAAAGCATGTGAGAATTTATGGAATTAATTAAAAGTTGGAATCTTTGTATATGTAAAAAGACTTGACTTGGGGTCAACGCAGCCAACCGGTGGCTCTGTGGTCACTGGCTGAGAGTAACTTTCACTTATAAAGAAACCAAAAAAGTAGTACTCAATATTCCCATTGAAGTAAGGAGTTATTGCATATCACCATTACAAAGTACTTTCCGACGTTTATTCGTCTTTAGAACACACTTTAAGATGCACAACTAAGGTGTCACGTGTCACTTTCTTATAAGGCTGCTTCCTTATAAATTTGAATCGAATTATACATTTTGAACACACTACAGGACGACCAATGCCATCGCTAAATACTTTTTAGTGATGACATTTCATCGCTAAATAGTCGTCGATGTATATCTTTCGCTAAACGTGTATTTAGCAACGACAACACTATCACGCTGAAACGTCTTATTTAATCGTCGCTATAAAAGTGTACCGTAGTCGCTGAATAGTCGTCGATGTATATCTTTCGCTAAACGTGTATTTAGCAACGACAATACTATCACGCTGAAACGTCTTATTTAATCATCGCTATAAAAGTGTACCGTAGTCGCTAAAAATTTGTGAGAATTTTAGCGATGACAATATTTGAAATTGTCATCGCTGATTGTAAGTTACAGAGATGACTTTTTCAAAAAAGTAGTCGCTATAAAGTTTCAATTTTTTGATTTTTTAGAAAAATATTTACTTTGTTGTCGCTAAACATTTCGAAATTAAATTTTTAAATAATTAATTTTTATTTTTTTAAATATTGTTCATTTGTTAATTTTAATAATTAGGTTTGATATGAAATGATTAATAAAAATTGTTTTGTTATATTAAAATTTAATATAATAAATTAAATTAATAAATAATCAAATATGACAAAAATTAATAAAAAACGAATGCTAAACATGAGTGAGAAGTAATAATATTACAAGCTCAAGTAACATAATGAAAATAAAGAAAAATGTCTGATAATATTATATCTAATACAATTAAATAAAATAAGTGGTTCCTAACAACAAGAACAAAACTGTCTAATGGGCTCCCTAAATTTATGGCAGCGTCGTCGTCTTCATCCTTGTTGTCGGCCGGTGGTGGGGGTGGTGGTCGAAATGCACCTGGCGGGGGAGGGAATTTTGGCGGCGGCAGCGTCGTCGTCGTCGACGTCCTCATCCTCATCCCTTCTTCTATCCTCGTCGCTTTCCGAGGACCTCTGCCACTATGCCCTCCTGAGTCAATACAATATGATTAAGAAAAAATATCGCACACACGTATGAATTTTTGTGACTAAATAAGTAGTCACATGAAAAATTAGAGTTAGTAAAGGAAAATTTGTAATTAAGTGTTAATAAATTTATGCTTTTATTTGTGATTAGATTATTTTTAATTATTATTTCACATTTTGTTATTTACTCAATTTACTTTCTTTTTTCATTTATTAATTCTTATTTTTAATATCAATTATTTTCTTTTTTATTCAATAATTATATCAATTATTTATTCTAATTTTTAATTTCTTATTCACTTTTAATGTAAATATCATCTTTATTTCTTTGTTATAATTTTTCATTTTTTATTCCACGTAAATATCAATCCTTTACTTTTTATTTTTTCTATTTTAATGTAAATATGAATTCTAGAAAAAAAAAAATTTCTAATGTTTTCCTAAGTCCTTAGTTATGTAATTGTTTTTTCTTATTTTTAATCAACTCTTTACTATACCACCTAATTTTTTTTTTCTTTTCAATTCATACTTTTTATTCCCTTTTCACATAACCTATAGCCTAAACAAAAACATACACCTACAATCAACTCAATAGGAAATTAACTAATAAATTCACTACTAATAACAATTTACAAAAATCAATACTAACATAACCAATTTAAAAAAAAAATTGCCCATTCACATAATCAATTTCCCCTAACCTGTCACAACCCCAAAGATGGGACCGTAATTATTGGAATTTAATTAAAGAAAATTAACTTAATTAAACTGAACTGTTTAACAAAAATCATAAAAATAAATACATAAATATCAAGATATTTTGCTCTTGAGACTTTCTTTTACAAATAATATTAAAACAGTCCATAAATTTAAGCTTTACACATCTCAAGGACAATGCCGATCAATACAGATCATATACAAATATACAGTACAACTTTATAATTTAAAAACTGTAAATTTCTAATTATAATAAGCCACCTTGTATCTCGAGCCTTTATTCCATTGGCGTTAGCTTACCACGTTGCTAGTCAAGCTACTAACTCTAGAGGGGGACAAAATTTAAAATAGGGGTGAGCCGAATGCTCAGTAGAAGAGTAAGAGTGGATTACAATGAAAAATAAATTTAGAAACAATAGTTTCAATATTTGAAATCCTCTATTCAAAACCTTGACACCTATGAGGGGTAAACTCAAAACTGAAAATCTCAGCAAGTGTGAACATCTTTGAATAAAACAGATAACTAAGTATTTTGAAACCATTTTTAAAGTACTAAAACTTTCTCAAATTCATTTCCAACAGTACAAGGAATCTAATCCTTCAGGTAATCAACAAGTACCAAGTACTTGTAATTCCATTTAAATTCTAAAGCATCCTAGAACTAGAAGTTCATAGGAGAAGACTAGAAGTCAAACACCGGTAACTGGAATGCTCTCTAATAGTATCAGACATAAAGTCTAACAGCTGTGCTAAGCCAAAATACACCTCACGTGGGTTCTGGGACCTGCCCCTAAGGATACACACTGCATATCCTAATCTTCAAGCAATCAAGCACACTAAGTATCTAATTGCTCATCATGTCAATGTTCAATGGCGAATTGCTTATCAGAACAGTGCCGAGAGCTCTACATGTTTATACACCATGCTCAAATTTATTTCTAATTCAAGACATTTTTTCTTTTTTAAAATTTCACTTCCGTAAATTATGATTCGCGAATATCAAGTTTTCTTGAAGGTTTTTCATATATGTATGATTACTCCATATATATTTATTCATAGACTTTTCAAAAATCTTCTTAAAATCTCTTATCAAGAAAATCGTGTTCTTCACCAAAATGCAAAATTCCTTGAAACACTTTTTAAAAGGATGAGAAATACATTCTCATTCTTAGACATGGTTAAAACTCGAGTAATATGGTAAACTTTGGCTTAAAAACGGATTTTTCAAAAGATTTGGGCGGAATTAGCTGTCACTGGTCGACCGGTAACAGAGAAGTACAATTCCACCGGTTGTCTGGAATGGTTGACCAGGGCTGTTCTCCAGTCCTAAATCAGCTCACCGACTTAGCGAGAAAAGTACCAAAAACCCGAATTTTTTTTAGTTGTGATTTCAAAATAACCCATGGAAATCGCTTTAACCAATTGCCAAATACCAAATTAAGATTTTGAAATCTAAACCCACATAGTTTTCACTGTATTTCATTAAAACTCAGGTTTAAACCATCAAGAAAATTAAATTCTAGAATTTCATCATCTAAATTTCAAAAATTCAACCAGTTCCAGAGGAATCCCATGATCTCAAAGGTTATTCAACAATATCCTTGCATAAAGCTCCAATTTAAAAGATAAACAAGCGCAAAAATCTAGATTTAAACCAAGAATGAGGAAGAGGAAAAACCCTACCTCAAACGGAGAAAGGAAAAAGCGAGAATGGAAAAATTGGCTTGAACTCTCTGTACAAATTTACTATCTAGAATTTAAAGTCCAATCTAACTAAAATATGAAATGGCCCATCATTTATGTTCCGAAAAAAGAAAAATCATTTACATAATAATTTTAATTAAAAATCTTTAACTAATCTTAGGTTAATTAACATTAATCATCAGATTAGATTAATTAATCTCAATTAATTTAATGGGGTGTTACATAACCTAATCACAACAACAACAACAATCAATACTAACATAATCAATTTCAATATTTATATATATATATATACCCATTAACATAATAAATTTAACATAACTAATTTAACATTACCAATTGCAAAAAAAAAAAAAAATACCCATTAACATAATCAATTTCCCCTAACCTAATCACAATAACAACAACAACCCCAACAACACCAAAGCCAACAATACCAATAACTACAACAACACCAGCAACATCATCAACAACAACAACATCAACCACAACATCAACAATAACTAAATTTTCACCAAAATCACACCAAAAAAAAAAAAAAAACTCACAATTAATCACCACAAGAACGGGGTGATTGGTTTGGGGTCTCTCAGCTACCACGGGCTTCCACCAACAACAGCCACGGAGTCCAAATTTCAGCCCCAATTAGGTTTTGGGAATTTTTGGTTTTTTTTTTTTTTTGGATTTTTGGGTTGAAAATAAGATAAATTTAGAGATAAAAGTGGTTGGGATTGATTGAATTGAGAAATGGGGAAGAATTTGGGGTGTTTTGGGGGTTGGTGAGGTGGAGAGGGCAGAGGAGAAAAGGGGCGCCGAGGAGAGGAGGAGAGAAAATTAAAGAAAGAAAGGAAAATTGAGAAGAAAGGTTCTGCGAGCAACTTTATTCGCAAAACCTTTAACAACGACAAATGTAATCACTAAAACTGTCTCATGTCCTTATTGAAAATTTGTAATGTCATTAAAAAATCTAGTGTGTCAGGATAAACTTAATGTCGTCACTAAAAGTCATAAAAAATTTCATCATACCAGGTAAAATTTCAGCACTTACCGCCTTAAATTTTCAGGAAAATTTGTAGTTCCGCCGAGAAATGTTTAGTAACTTTTAGCGACAACATTGTCATCGCTAAAGAGTTGACTAAAATGACCAAACTTTCAGCGATGACATGTGTGCCAACTGGCGTGCATTTTTTGTGGACTTTTATCAGTTGGCACGTAACAATTTTCCGCGACGAATTGCTAAAAAGTTGACTATTTGAACTCCCTGTTTAGCGACGATATGTCGTCGCTAAAAATCTTTCCCTGTCATCACTAAAATAAATTGAGATCAAGTGAAACGACAAGGCATTTAGCAACGAGATGTGAATGTGTTTTTTGTGATAACATTAGTCGTCGCTAAAGGCAGCAATTCTTGTAGTCACACCACCAATGGGTTGGTGCCACAATAAAGATGTTTTTCCTTATCCTTAGGTTTCAATTTTGACTAGCTACTCCACTAAAATGTCTTACCTGACAATTTATTCAGTGTAGCTGGTCCTAATTTCCGTTCCGTTGGTGTATTTCATAATTTCTTCTATAATAATTTTGAGAAATGTTACAAAAAAAGCTTCACTCTTAGATGTAGGCCATTGTTATCGGAGTTTTAAATTTACGCCGCACAAACAAACTAGTAGAAGGTCAATAAAGTATGACATATAAAACTGAATTACAATAAAATGCTGGCATAAATATGAGAAAAAAAAATTGTGCCACCAAACTTTCTTGTCATCTATTGATAATAGGGACGAGAAAACACTAGTGATCCTCTTTTTCGACAAGCAATATATATGTGTGTGTAATATTGAATTTTAACTTGCATGGAAGACTTCTCCATCCGTCGTTATGGAGCGGTTATAAGTCTCAACACTGCTATTATTATTATTCTTCTTTTTGAAATTAAATATGCATTTTTCAGCATTGCGGTGTCTGTTGGGTATTTGAAAGGGTAACGATGATCAATGTAAGAAACTGAAAAGGAAAAATACTCGGTACTCTCCTCTCTTTGTTCGATTATTATGGTCCCGTTCATTTTATCGATTCGAGTTTAAAATTCAAGTTTTGTTACAGGAAAAAGCTTTCACAAACAGTCACATCTAATTTTTTTACTATAATAAAAAACTCTCACATAAAGTCACATCTCAATTCAAATTAAAAATTAAAATCAACGAATTAAACGATCATATATTCTTTAACTTTCTTTTTTTATTTTTTTATTTTTTGGTCTTTTTCATCAGTATCAAGTACGTCCAGCAAACAGCTGCTTTTCATGATTAGTTTGTTTTAATAGTGACATATTCTAGGGGTACCTTACTGAATATATATAGCGATCACGTGGAAAGTATGATGTATAAAGAAAAAAACGGCACGCAGTTGACATAAGGAACAAATATGGAATATTTTGTGTATTCAAAACTTGTGATCTTCAATCTTCAACAATGGGATACACACGTCACTCGTGAGTCACAAATGAAATGAAAAGCCATTATTAGCGTGAAACACAACCCGGCATCTTCGCTTCAATAAAAACAAACGTCGTCTTCCATTTCCATCTTTACAAAATATGGTTATCATTTCATAAGATATATTTTCCTAATCATATGTGACCGTTTAGCTTGTTGATTCGAATTTTTAATACGAGTTAAAATATGACTTTATGTGAGAGCTTTTTACTGTAGCAAAAAATTTAAATTTGATTGTTTATGATAGTTTTTTACTGTAATAAAATTTGAAACTTGAATCGGTGAAATAAACGGGGCCTTAGCCTTCCATGCCCGCTTGTTTCACTTTAACTCCTAATATTAACTTTTAGAAATTTGACTACATAACATTTCTAAATATACACTTTTAAGTTAATAAATTATCTATTTTCAAATCGAAATTTAGCACGATAATGACACACAAGTTTTAAAAAAGAATAAAAGAATAGAAAGAAAAACCAAAGAAAAATTTCTAGAAAGAAAAAAAAAATCAGATTAGGGCATATGGCCGGAAAATTTTTATTTCAGATGTCTTTTTTTAAGGTTTATGGCCGGAAAATTTTTTTTTCAGATGTTTTTTTTTAAGGTTTTTTTTTTTTTTTTTTTTTTTTTTTTTAAATTGGTTGCTTTTCGTTTTATCTCAAATGAACCCCTCACGTGTCATATCCTCGTGATCGAATAGAGGGGCCGAAACGTTATATTTTAAAATCTTTGTGGTAGTAAGATTTTTAAAAGTGAATTTTAGACATTAAAGTGAGACTAGTTAATACTTAATATTTTCAAGGTCGTTTTGCTATAACTGCTGTCATGTTGTAGATCTTCAATCTCAAATGAATCAAAGACAAATAGACTACACCAAATCAACATGGGATCCTCTTTTTTGAATTGAAATATTTACGACTGGAGAAACTTAACAAACTTATAAGGTTCCTTTTGGTTTTAATAGGTAATTAGTAAACGAAAGTTATGAGATGTTTCGGGGCAACTGAGCGTTAGACCGACCCTTAAGTCCCAGATTGACTACCACAACAACCATATTGTTGTAGACACCACAACAACCATATAATATATATATTTTGTTTGGGAGACACTGACCCAACACATTTTAAAAATCTAATTTGATCTAAAAGATTAACATACTATAACTTAAGTCATTCTATGTATATAAACCACTTCATATTCCCAACAATAATAATATATATATATATATATATTTTGTTGGGAGACACTAGCTTAACACACTTTAGGAATCCAACTTAACCCAAAAGATTAACATATTATGATTTAGGTCATTCTATGTATATAAACCACTTCATATTCCCATCCACTTTTCATGTGGGACAACATACACGCATTTTTTTTAATAATCTCTCCCTCATGTGTGTGTTCACCGAGCTCCTCCTTAAATCAACATTTCTTGTAGTCAGCACATCCAAGCATCACACTCCAAACATGAGCCAACTTGAGCATGGAAAAGAGAGCCGAAACCATGCGAGTTCACCAATGCTCTACCAAACTGCGGGAATGCCTCCCGTGGGAACTGTAACTAAGTGTGATAGTTTGGACCATATGAACCATCGGCTCATACCACTTATTAAGGAGACTCCACATGCAAAACTGGCCAAACACACTTCAGAAGCTCAACTTGACTCAAAAGGTTAACTTATTAAGTCTTGAGTCCTTCCATATATATAAATCACTTCACATTTTTATTTATTTTTCATGTGGGACAATACATACACTTTTTTCAACGTATATATTAAAAAAGTTTCCTACTTGGGAGAACGTATGGTTGTCGACTACCTCAACAACCATATGTATAAGACAATCTTACTTCGTGGAACATGACAAAGAGACCCCACGGTCATTTCACGTTTGATTAGAGTTGTTAAAAACTATTCTGTTCCCGTGTGAAACAACATTTTAGGTGCATTAATCCAACCACATTTTCCACTTCATTTTTCTTAATCTCTGTTTACAAAAAAAAAAATATTATTAAACAAAGACTTCAAGAAGCGACCACCATAAGAATAATCCTATTGTAATTATTATTATTTTGAAACAATAATCCTACATTGTTTTCCACTATGTACATGGTCAAGCAAATTAAGGTGACAACATCTCTTGAATGGACAGTGACACCACCATAGCAAGGAAAAAAAAAAAAAGAAGATAAATATTCAAGAGTCTGAAATTTTATCCTACTCTTAATTAATATTTTTTTATTTTTTTAGTCAAAAAACTATATTAGTTAAAAGAGTATTAATAAAAAATAGAGATAAAAATTCAAACTCATATACTTTAAGGGTAAGTTTAGTAATTTTCTAAAAAAGAAACTCATAAAACAACAAACTTTCATTTCGTATTTTTTTCCTTATAAAAACCAAATTGGGTCAGAAAATTTGAATTATATACTTAAACGTTCAAATTTGAAGCAGGAAAGAATTTAATATTTATCGCTAGATTAAACTAGCAATCATTATAATTAATTGAATTTATACCATGAACTTTTAAAATTAATTAATTAATTACTTAATTCATCTTTGCATTTTTTTTTGTTTTTTTTTTTAAAGTGGAATTCACCTTTTATTACTAGTAAATTATCAAGCTCAATATTATTAAACCACAAATAACAGCTATTATGTAGGGGATTTTTTTTTTTTAAAAGGGAAAAAAAAAAGAAAAGAAAGCACATTATAATGTCCTATCCTATAAAATAAGAAATAAATATTCTAAATGGGATAAACTCACAAGCCCCTGCCTATTCAAAGCCTTCCCCAACGTCTTAATTAGCTACAGAGAATAGATATTAAGCATTCGGGTGTTGGGTTGACTGCCGAGGTGGAAGTGGTGGGACCTAAATACTTAGGTCTCGTTTATTTTATTAATTTGTGTTTTTAATTTTAATTTTATTATAGTTAAAATTTTTTATAAAAAATTATATTTTAATTTAAATTAAAAATATAAATTCGCGAACTGAACGAGGCATTTAAAATATAAAAAAAGAAAAGTTTATTAAAAAAAAAATGCTGAGAGAGTGAGTAGTTCGGGTCCCAAGAGATAGAAATAGCGAGAAAAGATGGAGAAGGGAAGAAAAAGATTGAGTTTTGTTGGTTTTTTTTAAGTGAAGAAAGCAAGTCCAACGATGAATATTCCTCTTATCTTCTTAAACTTTGAATATGTTATTTGCTAGGTATCTTCCCGCTTGGATAGTTGATTCTTCTCTTTTATTGCTAGCTAGTATTTTGTAATGCCCAGACTTTTTATTTTGTTGAAATGGATGAGTTGTTGATGATTGCAAGCATCTAGATTTGTTGTTGGAGGAGAACTTGGAATACTAATTAATCTTATTAGTTGAAGTTTTTGAGTGACTTTAGTATGTGGTTTCTCTCTTCATATTGGATGGTTTTTGACTTAAAATTTGATTTTGTGGGTTGTGTTGATCATTTTTTTCTATTTGCTTGATTTGATATTGTTTGTTTTCCATGTCCGTTTAATTGCACAAAGAGGGGGGAAAAAAATTTTTCATGCGTTCCATTGATCAATTTTTGAATAAAAATTTTTCCCAGATTATTGAAATTTTCCCGACACAAAGAAAGTTTAACTTCTCAGAATCCCCAAGCCACTAATAATAACGATAATCAGATTTTAGAGTTTGCAACACTGGATGGAGAATTAAATTGTAACATTAAAACAAAATGAAAAACATTTCCGTGAGCAAAACAAGAAAGAAAAAAAAAAGGGGGGTAGACAAAATATTAAAGTTACTCTTAAAACCATTTTCAATTTTGCTAATTCTTTTTTTTTTTTTTTTTAGGATACTAACTGACATTCTGTCCAATTGTCCATGAACTGTATATATCATATACAAACCTAAGGCTAACTCCTTGATACAAATTTCTCAACCACTCGCCCCAAGAAATCTAAATTTATATAGACAGCTTTATATTTTTTAACGAGACCTAAGAGAACTCTCTAGGGCTTTTATATTGACACACTATTTGGAACACCTCTACATGTTACCCCTGGTTCCGAGCTAGGCGCAAGTAGCTCATAAGGTAACACCCCAGCACCACATCTATTATTAAGGCTTGGATCACTGTTCCTTTTGTCAATCTCCTTCTCTATCCGCCTCACCTCCGCCGAGAACCCGTAAAATGCCTCGACGATCTCCGCATCACCCAACCAAATCGATGGCTGCTGCCGCTCGCCGAGGTACTCCTCATCGGGCGAATGGGTGGACAGAGTGTCCACCACGGCCATATACTTTGTGGATTGCAGCACACTGGGCAGTGCCGAGAGGAAGTACTTTTGAGGGTCAGAAATGAAATTAGCATACTCGGGGTCAGTTTCTTCAGGAATTAGCCTTCTCGTTAGAGGCGGGCGATTTGGGACGTATCCACCATACGGGTACTGCCCAAAATTAAGGGCCGCATGTTGGGCCGACGCGAGCCAGATGAGAGTGGTGAGAATGGACACGAGATCATCAGCACATTCCAGTGTGGGCCACCAGCTTGCTTCGCGGATATCGGCGTGGCCCACATTTTTGGACTCGGCGTACCAATTCTGCAACTCTCTATCGTTGTAGATCGTGCTTGAGTTTGGGTAGTAGTGGTTCACATAGGTCCGGACCCAATCCTCAATCGCAGCCCATATTAGAAGCCCATCGTTAGCATATGGGTAATCTTCAATCACAAGCTTTATACCATGTGGCTGTGTCGGGTCAGGAACGGCCATACCCCTGCAAGATGGTCAAATGAATATCCCACATTAGATTCCATAAGATTTTTAGGCGCCTATAAGTGAACCATACAATTGTTATTTTCTAGTGGTCACACTGCTTTTTCCTCCCTTTAACAAGGTCCAATTGAATTTCAGCCAAAAAGAAAAGGACCCCTAGTAGAAAAACTAGCACAACCACTTTTTAAAGTAGGGTTGTATAGTCCAATCATACATATGTTAAAATCACGCGCGTGTTAATGTTCCAACTACCAAATGAGGTTTTTTTTTACACTCTACAAAAATCCCGTGTGATTGGTCGGGCTCGTCGCGGATGCCCATTGGTCGACACATACAATAAAAAGAAAGAAAAAAATTGAATTTGAATTTTTCACACAGTAAATGTAATTTTAGTATTGTACCTTCTAATGAGATCAGCAGGGAGGGCTTCCATGTCAAAGCGCCAGAAATTTTTGTAAGCCGCGGCGCTGATTTCCATGCAGTAGCGTCCAGGAGAGAAGCAAGACTCGATCACACCATCAGCGTTAATCAGGTTCTGGCGAGCCAATCCATTGATCTCCAATGTGTACCGCATGTGAGGGTCCAAAAGCTTGAATATGGGGTGCATTGCACTCAATTGCCTGTGAGCTGCTAATATAAACGGTTCCAAGCAAGCATGTGTACGTAACCTGTAATAAAATGTAACAATATTTAGTTTAGCTATACACACTAGACCTTTGTGATATCATTTTTTTTTTCCTTCAAGTTTTGGACTGTTGGGTAGAGGCAAGAGGACTAATTTGCTCACCAATGGTTCACGAGTTGGTGGACACCGGCGTCGTTGGAGCACACGTGCGCCTTAGCGAGTTGCCACATCCAATTGGTCGTGGCATTGACCGGAGGGGTTACAACTCGCTTCGACCGGGAACTTGGTCCAGCAGTGGGGAGGCTGAGCTCAATGGCAATGGGCTTGAGAGTTCCGCGAGATGTTAAGAAAAAAATGGTGCGAGTGGCATAGGATTTCCGACCGTCAAGAGCATTTAATTGGTCGAGAAACGGGAGGTACACGTCGTGGTGGTCCACCATAAACAGCTTATTTTCCTCCAGCGCCTGTGACAAAAAATAATTCAAGTAATTAATTAACTAATTCAATTAATTAGTATGATAACCCAAATTAAGGAATTAATTGTGTGATGTAATGTACCTGTTGTACAGTCATGCCATTGAGTTGCCCTATAATGTGTTCTTCTTTGAGTGCAGATTCTAATTGGGGACCATAAATTTGTGGATCAAGCTTGCTCTCTGGTGGAAATACTTTCATCCTCTCTATATTGACTGGATTAACCCCTGCCATTGCTTGACGGGCAAATTCATCGTCCCTTAGCCAGGCAAATTTGTCCTCTGAAAATGAAATTAGAAATTAATACACATTAAAAAAAAAAAAGAATCTTAAAACTGAAATGTAATTGAAGAAGTAGAAATTAATTTCAAGAATATTATACTATACTCACTGGAAAGAATCTTGGGGGTGTCGTATTTAAGAATGCCACGGTTTTCTTGAATTCTGCTAACGATATTGGGCAGAGGAAGCTTCTTTAGGAGTTCATCTTGTAAACCCAATTTAAGCAGAACTCCTTCACTGTAAAGGTTGTCAATGTCCGAGAAACCATTGAAATCATGATTCTCAGCGGAAATGCTTGCCATCAACGAAGGGATTAAGTTGTGTAGAACTGCTTTAAGTCTACCGAAAATGAATGTGTCCTGCTTTGACTCCTCAAATTGCTCATCTCTCGGCACGTAAATTGGCAGGGGCTTCTCAACTCTGCTCTCCGAATACATATCTACACGGCCATCTTTTTCGTTAGTATATATTTTTGAGTGTTTTAAGATTATGAATAATAATTAATGTATGGATTCAATTCTCTGTCTCATTGTTTCTGTCTCGATCCAAGTACTTCCAATTAAAATATCATACCACATTCATTAAAATATTTGTAAGTTACAATATTTTTATCGATATAATATATGATATTATTAGAGGAACGTAAAAGAAAATGTGAGTCGAATTATAATTAATATAGAGCATTTACCGGTATCAGATGGGGGGCGACCAGTACGACACCGTCTGGGATATGGAATTTCTTGGCCTCCAAGTATGGGACGAGCAAACTCAATTCCCCTGTCTGGATTTCCCAAATCATTGTACACTTCGAAGTCATATATGCGATCGGATAATTTTCTGACTCCTTTTCCATCTCCTCTTAGGAATTTTAGCTCTTTTTCTCTTAAAGCTCTTAGCCCAGCTGGAGTGTCGCTTGGTAAATGTGGCTGCGCAAAATTAAAGGATTAACAAAATAATAAAAATGAAAATACTCGTAAATAGAATGCATAACGGTCAAAAATTTAATTAGTATGGCATTTGCCAATTGCCATTTAGTGTTGCAGTTGCCAGTTATTGACATTATTTTAGATTTAAATTATGATGGGCCCATGGGAAATAATAACGAGAAAATTAGAAAATATACCCCCTTAACTCGTCTCTTTATTTTATTTTATTTTATTTTATTTCATTTTGTCATTATTATAGTTCTAGAATTCTGCTTCTGGACAAAGTGGAGACTGTTTAGAATTCTGCGTCTCGAGAAATCTTGATGTTTTAAGGAAATGCATAAATCCTTAGACAAACATCCTGAAATAGTGAATTTTGATTATGCTCGACAATTATTAAAGAATATTAATTCAATTAAAAATTCTCAATCTTTCACCACAAAAAAACAATTCTCCGCCTTTGACTTTTCGTCCTTCTTTTAATTTTAAAGGCAAACGAATCACCGTCCTATAGAAAATCTTACACAGGCTGTATCCTTTAGCTGCCGGTGGCTTCAACCACCCCATAATTACCATTTCATTTTTCCTTTGTTTTTTTCTGAACAAATTTGACGCGCGGTGGTTTCAGAACAAATTATTTTTCCTTATAATTTTTCCTTTGAAAGTGACGCTCAAAAATAGCTGCCACCCTTGAACTATTCAACTTAATAATATTTCTGCGTTCTGTTTCTATGATCAAATATATATTCACCGACTTGTCTTTTGCAAATATTCAAATTTAAGATTATTTGGTTTGACCGCTAATATAATATCTGATCAAAATTAAAACATAAACAAACACAAACCCAGCTTGCACCAAACCTCTATAGAAAGTATGCAGGTTTGAAAAACGACATAAAAACATAAAAAATAAGAATATAATAACAAACGTTAACAAATCAAAATAGTAGTAATCTAATCTTACCTTGTTCGAGAAGAAAATCCTCTTTGCAGGATGATGTTTAGTGGATTGAACCCAAGAGTTGCAGGGGAAATGTACAGGACCGCAAGCGAATCCTTCAATGGTGATTGACTCAAGGAAAAACTCTTTCTGATGCTTGTTTGCGACCGTGATCGCTCCCGGGATGCCAAAGTTCGAGTCCACCAAAAACTCCGCCGTGTAATTCACCCGCTCGGCTTTCACCACAGATTTCTTAGACCAGTCCCTTAGCACCGCTTCCTTGCTCTTCTTTGGGCCCTTGGTTTCTTCACAACCCAAAAATTAAATAATTTAGCAAATACCACCCCAAAAACGACAAAGAATTAAGAAAGAGGAAATTGGTTTAGACTTACTTGGGTCTAACTCGGTGCTGATGAGTTCAAAAACGACATTCCTGCCGATTTTGTCAGTGAAGGCGTCCAAGTGTTTCACCAAGGTATCCTTCAAGTCTTCCTTGTTCTTGTTCCTCACAGTCACCACAGCTCTCACCTTGAACTTCACGGGCTTCTCCGGAACATTATTGGCTGCGGCGGGGACAGATCTCCGTACCAAATCCTCACTAACAGCCGCCACGGGACCACTCTTCAATGACTTTCTCAAATGCAAATTCTGAACAAAAACACGCCCACCTAACAAATGGTTTCGCCTTTGCGGGCAAAAGCCATATTGATTGTTTACAAAACAACTCTCACGTTCCAATATAGACCTACCCATGATTTCTTTAGCCAGTGCCATTATTGTTGTTGTGATCTTTGATCTCTTTTTTCTCTCTCTAGTTGTAGCACAGTTTTAGTGTTGGGCTTTTTTTTTTTTTTTTTTTGGGTGATGAATGAAGAGATGAGAAATGGGGTCGAGGAGAAGAAGTGCTCGATTTGATGATTTGATTAGCAGTGGGACTAAACTTTGTGTGTATATATAGGGAATAAATTATATAACAAAGTAGAGCGAGAGTGAAAGGTCTAATATGCCTCATCACCGTCCACACGTTTTTTTTTTAATTCTCGCTTGTGAATCACCCGGGTTTTACTTTTTTTTGTTATTCGGATGATTTTGGAAAAAAAAAAAAAAATGGAATTCAAAGTCGACGACGTGGCCGAGTCAAAACGAGTTTCAGGCTTCTTCTGATAAAAGGAATACGCGGTGAGGAAAGCCAAAGAGAAGGTGAGATTTCTTCCCCAAAAAACACACAAAAAAAAAATATATATATATATATATATTTCGGAAAAAGGGAAAAAGAGATAGTGAGGCTTCTTTACATATAAAAAATAGGATTAATTTTAAAAATTTCCCCTTATGACCATTATAATACTTTATCTCTTAAATTTTAAAACGTAACCTCCGTTTCTTATGAACTTTCCGTTAATAAGTTTTTCGTTTCTGTTACAATCAGTGATGAAATTCATCACGTGTCAAGTATATGACTCATCTGAGGAAGGTATTATCGTAAATTAAGCTGCAACAACTCTTTCAAGCATTAACGAAAGAAAACCCCGTAAATTAACAAGATCCATTTGATGGGTTGCAGCGTAATCTCCAGAACCTTCAATAACTTCTCTGCCGTCGCAACCGAAGCCATAACCGAACCGGCCATGGCTCTGCCACCGGCCGTACAACAACCCACGAAGTTGTTCTCGAGCTTCAAACTCAAAGAGCTCAAAGAACCCCACATCTTCGATCTCAATGAGATTGAAGAGTTGAAGGATCTTGGTTTGTGAGGGTACGAGATGTTTTGGCAAAGTGATGGTGTTTTGAGCTCCATTGCTGCATATTTTGCTCACTTTGGCCATTTTTTACCCTCTTTCTCTCTCTAAAAGTTTATGTCACTTCTCTCTCTAAAAGTGGGTGTTTGGATGAATAGAAAGTTGGGGTTTTTAGTGGCAATGGGTGGGTGCAGGTGGGGAGTGACCCTTTCTCTCCAGGAAGGTTTACCAGCCAAACTCTCTTGCCAAATTTCTTTTCGTTTGGGCAAAATATACAAATTTTTAAAACTGGGGAGCAAAATGAGTTATGATTGTTTGAAGATGGGGAACAAAATGACGAAAAAGAAAAAAGAAAAATAGGGAATGAAAATAGTGAATTTTTTCAATAAAATAGAGAATTATCTGATTAGGAGGGTATAAGCATAATTACGTTTTTAATTCTCACTAAATAAGTGACATTTGGCAATTCCGTCACTTATTGTAATAGATGGGGAAAACTTGTTAACAGAACAAAATTCAAAGGGAACAAATGTTACGTTTTAAAATTCATAGGGAAAGTGTTACAAATGTCATAGTTCAGGGAGAATTTTTGAAATTAATCCTAAAAAATAATGTTAGGGACATCAACTCAAATTTCAACTTTTGTATACCAACTGACATGAGACGTGAATTTTCATTTTTATTGGTGGGTATTTTAAAACATTGCCGCTTCAATTAATGAAAGAGATTGCATCTGTCAATAAAAAGATGATAACTCGCGTGTCACATGAGTTGTTATATAAGAGTTGATATTTGAGTTAGTGTTCCTAACATTACTCCTCCATAAAAGGACATGCAACTCCCTTGTCTACCAGTAAAATGGCAAACATGTCCCGGTTCATTGTAAACCCCGCATGATTAATGATTATGATTGGTTTGTTATTTGAAAATAAAAATGTACGCTAATTACTATTTTATCTTACAAGGAAGAAATATCACCATAAAGGTCGTGTTTAGAATTAATCCCATTTTTATTTTTCACATTTTTCAAGAAAAAAATAAAAACGTTTTTAAAATGGCGTTTGGTGTAATAAAGATAAAAAACGAAAATGAAAACGATTTTTTAGTTTAGTGTAAAATAAGAGAGAAATGAAAAATGACTTTTAGTCGTTTTTCATTTTCTCCTCTCTCGAGCAGAGAGAAAGAAAAAGAGACATTAATGAGTTTTTTTTTATACTGAAAATAATCTCTTGATAAAATTACTAAATGCATTTTCAAAAATGATTTCTGTCTGAGATTGAAAACGTTTTCATTTTCATTTTCATATAAAAAATAAAATCATTTTGAAACGAGTTCCAAACACGCCTAAAATGTTTCTTAGAATCAATTTCATGAAAATATGAGGTCCTGTTTGATTAATTGTGGTTCTGAATATTTTTAAATTGCAAAATAAATCGCACTATACGGTTTAAATACGAAATAGACCTCAGATCAAAAAACCACAGCACTTAGTGCCACATGGTACAAGTATTTGTTTTTTAAATTAAGCGTTTTTTAGGGAATTTAAGCGGTTATTCCTTATTGAAACTTTGAAACAAAACTGAACGTTAATTTGTCCAAACTGACATTCTTCAAAATTTAGCAAATAAAGTTTAAATTGCAAGTATTATTATCGAATCAATATTTGATTTTATTCCATTTCGTAAGTCAAATATATATATATATATATTAAAAAAAGAAGATTTCATTAAAGAATTAAAACATATACTAAAATATGAATGATTTTACAGTATAAGATATAAACCTCAACCGGAAATGGTTCAACTAGTGCAAATTAATAACGCTTAATGAGTCCAAGAACAGAAAATATCTGGACACACAAAGAACGAACAGTCGTATTTCATAAGTCAAATGTTGATTACAAGTTTCAACCAAAAAGTGAACTATAATCCTACAAACTTTATCACGTTACTTTTATCATTAATATTCATTACCATTCCAGTTAATTACTTTAGAAACAAACTAAAACCTTACACTTCTTTTGCTCGGGGTTTTGCTCCTTGAACTTGCAGTCGTTCCTTTCCCCATCATCGTTAATGCCTTCAAATTTCATACGTAATCACCAGGCCCGTTCTTTTCATTGATTCGAGTTTTGTTATTGTAAAAAGCTCTAAAAAACGGTCACATCTAACTTTTTTACTACAATAAAAAGCTCTCACACAACATCACATCTCAACTCGAATTAAAAACTCAAATTAGCAAACCAAACGGGTAATGATAACCGTATTCTGTATAAATAATGTTTTCCTCCAGCGATAGTGAAGGAT